>NW_026125048.1:0-132173 GCF_943737965.1 Phodopus roborovskii
CCCCATTCTTGTTAAATATACTTTTTAACAGTTTTTTTAAAAAAATTATGTATTATATATATATATATATATATATATATATATGCATGTGTGTGCATATATATGTGTGTACATACATACATATATATTGCCTACACACACATACACACATACAAATATACATACATACATACATACATACATATATCCATGAGCATGTGAGCATGCCTGGTGCATGAAGAAGTCAGAAGAGGGCATCACATCCCTTGAAACTGGAGTTACAGATGATTGTGATTGCAGCATGTGGGTTCTGGAACTAAATTAAAATTCTCTACAAGAGCAACAAAAGCTTTTAATTTCTGAGCCATCTCTCCAGCCCCTAGTTATACTTTCAGTAGTGTAGTGTATGTTTGTCTTGCTTTACAAAGCTTACATATATTTATCTTTTACTACCTTCTAATATTTCATCTAACTTTTTAATGGAGTTTTTGGTATTAGGCAACTAAACTATTCTTTGTATCATTTTCCCTAGGTTTTATTTAACTTTACTTCCTTCTGTATTTCTTTCCTTCCCCTTCTTATATATCATTTTATTCCCTATTTCCATATATATCATGATTTAAACTTCGAAGTGTATTACAATTTATTTTTTTGCCAATTTTGTCCTATGAACATTGGTGGCATAATGGTTATTTTAATCAATTTCAAAAGTACTCATCATGTTCAATATGGTATTGATATTACAGACCATGGTTTTCTCATCTTTGAATGCACTAGAAAGCAAACCCAGTAATAAGGGTCTGCATTAGAATCCAGAAGACACTGCAACAGACAAATGGATGTCACATTTGTAACGATTTAGTTTTTTTTTTTTTTTTTTTACCAGTCTCTCTACATAACCTACATAGCCTTGGCGATCCTGGGAAATCCTTTATAGACCAGGATGGACTTGAAATCACAGATACATCTACCTTTGCTTTACAGTGTTGAAATTAAAGACATAAGCCACCACAATTAGCCCAGATGTATTATTTGCCACAGAAAAAAAAAAAAACCTGTCTACATGACCCATTCCAAAGATCATAACTCCTCAATTTCAGGAAAAGAGGTACTAAATGTGTGAAATGCTAAATAATGAGCTTAAAAGTTGATATATATATATATGCATGTATATATAATAAGTTACTTCAGAGGTGATATAAGAGCAGGTAAATCAACTTCAGACGGATGCAAGAGGTTGGCATGGATAGCGATGTGAGCAAGGACACTGGAATTCTGAAGGAAGAAATCCCCAAAGGAAAGTGGAAACTGAAATAAGCAGTGACTCGAAATAAGCTCTCTCATAGCTTGTCAGACCAGAGTGGAACACACAGCGAGAAAATCACAGAAACCATACAAACACAGAGATTGAATGCTGAGTGCATTCGTGAATGGCTAATAAGTTATTAAAAGAAGTCAGAGAGAGATTTTAAAATTTCAGAATCAGGTGTGTTAGGGTTTCTATTGACTGTGAAGAACACCATGACCTTGGCAACTCTTATAAAGGAAAATATTTAATTGGGGCTGGTTTGCATTTCAGAGATTTGGATTCAATATCGTTATTGGCAGAAACATGGTGGCAAGCAGGCATGCATGGAGCTGGAGAAGGAGCTGAGAGTTCTACATCTTGATCAGTAGGCAACAGCAAAATGAACTGTGACACTGGGCTTACCTTGAGCTTAGGTGACTTCAAAGTCAGCCCCATTGATATACTTCTTCCAATAAGGCCACAGCTCCTGATAGTGTCACTCCCAATAGGATAAATTTATTTCAAACAACCACACAAGTGAAAATGAAAGCACAAGTTACAAAAACCCTTGTGATATAGCAAAGGTAATTCTGACAGGAGGTTTATAGCTATGAATGTTTGGAAAAACCATGAGGAGGCATGAAATAAATAACATTATGGTACACCTCAACACATAAGAACA
Organism: Phodopus roborovskii; assembly: GCF_943737965.1. NCBI lineage: Eukaryota > Metazoa > Chordata > Mammalia > Rodentia > Cricetidae > Phodopus > Phodopus roborovskii. The sequence goes on from NW_026125048.1 coordinate 1,950, forward strand.
AGAACAAGCCAAATTTAAAATCAGTAGACAGAAAAGAAAACAAACACCAAAGCAGAATGAATGAAATGGAGTCCCAAATAATAGTATATGTAGACTCAATCAAGGATTCAGTTCTTTTAAATAACATATAACATTAGCAAACCCTTAGCTCAGCTCTTTCAAAAGAAAGAAGCAAAAACAAGAGTATCATAGTAAAAATAAAATTGAGGGGTTTCCTCTATTAGACACCAGTGCAACAGATAACCATTAAATCCAGAGGAAGTTTTGGGCATACTTTGAAATGTTATAGTGTAAAACACTTTCAGGCAGGGGAGGTGGTACAGAGGGTGATGCCATGTTTCTCTCATGTGTGGATTCTAGCTTGTAATATGTGTATATTTGTAGATGTGATGCCTGAAAGTCAGAAGAACAGAGAACAAGGAAGGGTAAAATGATATACTAAACAAGTACCAGGTGACAGAGGACACAAATTACTTGGAAAGGAAAGGGCAAAGGGAAATACATGGGGGAGGGAGGAGGAAGATGAGGGAAGACAATCAATTAAAACCAAATATTGTTTGAAAATGCCATGATACGTATGACTGTATGCTATTTAAAAAATATGTGGCCAGAATCTCTCAATAAAGAAACAGTAGAGACAGCCCCAGGCCTGAACAAGGAGGAGCTAATGCCCCCAGACTGATAGCGGGGATCCAGCATGGATGATACTTTGTATATGGGTCTCTGCTAGAAGGACTAAACAGTCTAAGGGACCTGAACAGTGGAACCAGGATGTATTCCTGGTGCACAAAGGACCTTGTGGACACATCCCTCATGGAAGGGACACTCTCCCTTAACCTAGAGACAGGAGAGAAGTCCTAGTCCCTGCTTCAAATGACTTGACAGTTACATGACCCCACCTGAATGACATAGCCTAAATGTGGAATGGGGGTGGGAGATGGAAGGCAACATGGTCTGGGTGCATGTGATGGGGAGAGTGTAGAAGGGAGGGAGGAAGAAGGGAACTAGGATAACATTTAAAATAAAAAATAATTAAAAAAAAAAAAAAAAAGAAAACAAAGAGAAGAAAATGAATGCCACAGATCATTTGACTAATGATGATGTTCTATAGAAGGTCATTCTCAAAATAGGAAGAGAAAAAATTACAAATTCATTCTATGACACAAGGATTTCCCAAAACAAGATAAGCACACCAAAAAATGCATGGCCCCAGAGTTTGAAAATTGTGTGACTAAGTGGGAGGAAGCTTTGCTGATCAGAAAGAAAAATATCCATTACATTTGTACTATTTATGTTTTCTTCAAATGTTCTGTGACTTCTTTTTTGATGGGATAGGTAGACTGGTCACATTGTTAGTTTTAGGGTAGTCTAGGCTATATAATTATAAACCACTACTCAAAAAATAAAATGAAACACATATACACACACACACACACACACACACACACACACCCACTTGTGAATAGTGTTCCTGGGAACATAATAAAATTCCTCAAAAATATGCAAAAACAAACTCAAAATATTATTAAGAGAGCGACAGATTTCATTTGTCTGGGACTTAGGGATAATAGTTCAATATGAGATCCAATAAGTAAAATATTGTATCGATTCCTTTCTTAAGCTTACAGGGATAAGCCAGAGAATGGGTTCACCACAGTGGTAGTCTTCCCATCTCAACACAATCAAACCCGTCTCCCAGACATACTACAGGCCAACCTCATCTAGACATTTGCTATATAGGAAATCCTCTTCTCTATGGTGATTTTAGATTGTTTCATTCTACATATTCAAACTAACCATCACACCCATCATGATGAATTTTCCTCCAGCTAAATGAATAAAAAGAACTCCTTTTCCTCAGGATTGTTTTGGTCATATACTTTGTTATGTCAAGCGAAAATAATACATTTGGTAAAGGCCCCAGTAGGGGAATGTTGGTTATGGAATGTGGGAGATAAGGGGAAGGACATCACGATGTAATGAGTGTCTTGGGCTGATTGAGTAAACAGATTATTCAGACTTTAATAAAAAAATTGAATCAAGATGCTTTTGACCCATATTTTTCTATTTAAACTCAAGCTGTCAACTTGTTATTGCTTAAGAGTCATTAAGGGAGCCTCAATTGAATGCACCTGTATCAGATCCGATTGGTCTATATCTGTAACTTGTTTTGACTGATGATTAGTATAGAAGAGGGCTCAGTCCCACTATAGACTTCAAGCATCCCTATTGTGGTGGGCCACTAAGCTTTAAGAAACTAGCTAAGCATAAGCCTAGGTAGGCTGGACAATGAGGCTGTAGTAGCATTCCTCCATAGTTTTATAACACTCCAGGGTTCTACCTTGAGTTGCTGTCCAGACTGCCTTCAATGATGGCAACCTGTAAGCAGAAATAAACTCATTCCCTTCCTAAGTTTTGGTTGTGTATGTATTTAACCCAAAAGTGGGAGCTAGAATTGTTTTGTTGTTGCTGTTGTTGTTGACGGTTTATCTCATTAAGTATGAAGCCCTTTTCTTACACAACTTTTTACATCTGCTCCAAAGCCTAACATGACCATGCTTTCTCTGCCTTCATGTAATGTAAAGTTCTTAGAACCATTTTTTTCCTGTTATGGGAAGTATAGCCCCAATAAAAGGTCATTTAAATAACTATCATATTCATCAGTTAACACTTGTTAAATATTCATAGAAACAGTACAACTCCAAATATTCTATTAAATTAGGTTGAACAGCTTTAATACTTACATTAAACGTAATCAGAATAAATTCTAAAGTGTGTTATAAAACTACTTCTCTAATAATCATATAAACATTAGAAAATATGGAAAAGGATAAAGAAAAAACCAAAGTCTTTCAGAACTTTCACCAAAGTTGACAATGGCATTCATAGCTAACTTTTGAACAAATTGAACAACATTTATCCCAAGTTTGTTACATCTTTATATCCTACATATTTTAGCATCCTATACTTATGATATAACACTATAGAGTGGTATAACCTAATTTCCACTAATCTTGCTTTTGGACAATTTTTAAACCTAAAAGTCTATAAAACATCATTTAAATGTATTTTACTGTATACAATTATTTTTAGTGGACTATAACTAATTATGTGATCTTTTCTAACTCTTCTTTTAAAATAATATTTTATGTGTATCTTCTTTGCTCCTTTGATCACTCAACAAAATTTTCAAAGGCTTAAAAAAAAAACCTGTGTGTATATGCCATGTGTATTGTTATGTTGCATTGTTGCATGTATTGTTATGTGTGAGCACGTGATACATAGGTGCCAGTACACTTGTAGAGTTCAATGACAACCTGTAGGGTGGTCCTCGGAACACCTTGTTTTGAATCTGGTGCTGATGTTGAGTCAATACAGTTCTTATATGGCAGCTAGCTGACCTAAGCACTTCTGTCTCTCTTCATCTCTTTGTGGGGGACTGGAGCTACAGAAATTCATTATAGCACTCAGCTTTTATATGATTCAGACATTAAAATAGTGTCCTCACACAAGTGGTTATCTGCTGACTCTTACTATCAGTTCTCAAAAGCCTTGTCATTTGTTAGGCTCTGGAGGTTATCTTTGGTTGACCACCAGAACCATCAAGAAATGATAAGTATGAAAGATATCATGTAAAAACAAATCAGTGTGATAAGTCTAACACATGTGTGGTGTATATCTGCATTTCATTCTATTATTTGAGGTTATAGTATAGAGGATTCTTGGCCAATGTAGTGAGCATTTAAAGCCCATAGATATTTATTACCTAACTGCTTTCTAAAGTGAGTCTATCAATTTACAATCACATTGGCCATGTGTCAATCTTAAAATTTCTTGCTACTATCCAAGCGTATCATTAGTCTTGTATAATATTTACATGTTGTTTAGTTAAAAGTATGTGCCACTGCTCCTGGCAACACCACCTGCATCAGAAGGAAGATGGACATCAAAGAAGCTCGTTATAGGATTTACTTCAAATATGTAAGACTAGCCATTTGGGCAAAATACTGCTCTTATGAAACTTATTGAGATTATTGACTTTATGGTATATAAATTGGACATACAGGACCCAGGGGAAGCTAACTACTGATACAAGTGGACATTACCACAGGGTTCCTGCTTCACTGGAAGAGTCTGCCAAACAGATCTGGGACCCCAAGAAAAAATGACTAACAACTGCCAATAAGGTGGAAAGTTTAAAGTTTCCTGCTTTGCTGAAAGTCTCCCAGACATACAATGGCCAATGGATTGAAGATGGAACTTTACAGAAGAACCCAGGTGACCAGTCAGGTAGTGAATTATCTCTGCATTTCTAGAATTTATATATTATCCTTCTATGGTCTTTGATGATTGAAAACATATAATAATAGTTATAGTTTTCCTTATATATTAAAAATAAATTACTATAGGACTTTAGCTCACAAAAAAAATAGAGGAAGAATATTTCCTCTAAATCTACTAATGTTAATAGGCCCATATTGTTAACGTGATTCTTATTTGATAAGTTATAATATATTTGCAATCTAAAATTAAAACAACAATTTTTATTTTAGATAGAAAAGATGAAATGATGGGAGATGTCATTCTGTAATATGTTTCTCTTATTGGTTAATGAATAAAGCACTGTTGTCCAATAGGAAAGCAAGATAGGCAGGACCCTAGGGAAGACAAGGGGTATGTGGGAAGTAGTAGGGAGGAGATTCAACAAGAAGGACAGAAAAAGAGCAGAATGCCCGAGGCCCTTTCTAAGGCAAGATGGGATGGGCATTTGGAAATGCTTACAGATTAATAAAAACTTGGGTTAATATTTAAGACAGAGCTAGCAGATAAGAAATTATTATCTGGCCAACAGCTTTATATCTAATAAATAAATAAATAAATAAATAAATAAATATAAATTTTATGAAAAAAAAAAAGTATGTGCCATAATTCACTTTTCCTGCCCTTGATGACTGGTGGTTAAACATGATTTTTACATGTTAATCAGCTTTTCCTTTTCCTTTTGTGAACTTTTTTGTGAAATATCATTTCCATTGATATTCTACTACTGAAGTGGTTGTTGTTCCTATCAATATGCATAGTCTTTTCATAAAGTTATTTACTTTTTGTGGTATACTTTAGTAAATATTCACTCTCAACTTGTATGTCCTTCAATTTTGTTTGTATTTATATCCTTTATAAATTTTAATCGTTATTTAATATTTAATCTTGCATCCCTTCACCATATAGAATATTACATTATTTCACCAGCATTAGTCTGAAGGATCTATTTAAGTAATTATCTTTTTCTATGCACTTTTTCAGTTCTAAAAACATTGTGGTCAGATAAGCCCCTATGAGAAAAAAATTGGGAGGCTCCCTTTTTAAGTTAATGGGCTACAGGGTTTATTGATGGACTCAGTTCTGGAATGGTGAAGATAGTCATTATGATCTCCAGGAAACTAGCAATCTGCTTCTTTAGCATCTTCCTTTGGTGGACTCATACTAATTTGTAGGCACAGAGCTCTCCTCTAGCTTTGGCTTCTCTGTTTCCTTTATAATTCTGACAGCAAAGTTTCTCTTTCTTTGCATGTTTTTAATTTCAGACCCTCTTGCAAATCAGTTGCAGTTCTTCATGTTTCACTGTTCAGATTCACGAGCATGATCTTGTCATCTGCACATAATCAGTTCCAGTTTAGATTGCTAGGCAATATATAGATTTTTCAGTACTTTATGGAAGGGGGGGATCTGCTTTGAGCAGTAAGCTAGAATCAATTGGGAAAAAGTGACAGTAATGGCGTAATGCCAGTTGATACCAGTGAGAGTCGATTACATGCAGGTATTGGAAGTCCTACTGGGGGGCATTGATGTTAAAAGAATATTGCCTATTAAATTGTGGTGGATAATTTAGGACATCTTGGTATAACCTATGGTCTATAGTCAGCCAGCTCTCTCTACTTACCCAAATGTCTTAACCTCCATGAAGTCAAAGCTGGATCATCTAAAATGTATATTTTATTGTCTTTAAAATAATGATGATGATGATGATGATAAAATCTGTGAGATGTCTAACAGGTAAATGTTCTCACCATTCAAGACTGATGACCTGATTTCAATGCCTAAAACCTAGAGCTGAAAGAGAGAATTAGTTCACATGAGTTTATTCTGACTTCCATATATATGCCACGATATTCTCTCCCTCTCCCTCTCTCTCTCTCTCTCTCTCTCTCTCTCTCTCTCTCTCTCTCTCTCTCTCTCTCTCTCTCTCACACACACACACACAGAGCATTCTAATAGTAAAGATAGTTCAAGTCCCACATTGGCTCTAATTTTTAATACAATGTTTGGCAAAAGTAAAAGATTCCTGTGTTCTATAAATGTGTTCTTTAATGAACATACAGGGATACTATGATTCCTTACCTGTGAATCAAAGGAAGTGATGCATTTCCAACACAAATCCTGATGGGGGTTGAAAAAAAAAACCCTGATATCCATAAGAACAAATATGTAGCTACCCAGTCCTTGGTTAGAAGCTAGTTCGGGTAACAACAGTGTGAAAAATAAATTTCTCATTTTAGAAATTTATTTTGAACTCAGTGCTAAAGCTTGTTAAACTTCCAAAGAGAACAGTATACATCCTTCCAAATCCAACAGTCAAAAAATCAGAAATATCAACAGAAAACTGTTCAAGGACTCCTCTGTTAGTGTGTGTGGGGTATGATAATTAATGCTAGTTGCCTGAAATGCATCCCCCCAAATCTTAGTAACTCTGTCCAAATCTTTCTGGATCATATTCCAGTGTGGAAACCTAATGTGTGACCCTGTGTGATTATTCACAGAATACTGGCTTCTCCAGATCATGCTGTTGTTAAGGATCCTTCACATCTCTACACAGGCTCCTTTGCTTTTTTCTGGCAGGAAGCAAAGGGGCCAATAAGGGGCACAGGATATATCCTGTCTCATCCTTTGACAGAGCCCAGGGACATGAACCCACCCTGATCCCAGGGGAGGCTGAGGTATAATCTCTTGCTGGAGGTCAAGAGGAGGAAACCAAATTAGTAACAGTTAACATGTCTTTGATATAATGTATGAAATATGTGCTTAGTAGGGGCAAAGAGCCAGAGCTCACACAATGGGAAGCTTCTATCTCATGACTGTACCAGTAATAATGACATTGTCAACAACAGTTGTTTCCTAGAAGCTAAAACTAAATTTTCATACAAAATGAAAAGAATTAACCAGAGTAATTTTGAAAAAAATGTCTTATTAATGCAGAAAACATATGAATAAAGTTGATAAAAATGACTACATTTAATATCAACTTTGGGTAATTTTTTTTCTCAAAGCTGATTTTTCATAAATTATGGTTGAATTTTCAATTTTAGGAAAAAAAATAAATGTTCACAAATGGTTCAGGATGTCACTCATGATTTCTGTATAATATTATTTCTTATGTATTTTGATGTTGTTTGTTGGTAGCAGAACCTTTGTGATGAATTCTATTTTAACAGAGGGTATATAACTCAACCATCCTTCTGCCTCTATCTTCAAAGTTATAGGTACGTATCACCACATCTAGCTTTATTTTGCATGTAGATAGATATCAATTGCCTTGAAACTGATTTTTTCTCAGTTCCACATAAGAAAACTAAAAGAAGTATACATTGTATCTTCCAGTTTTGTTGAAATAACCATTTAAAGTGTCTTGACTGGCTCTCAAGGCTGACTTTATCTATCATTCACTCCCATTTATAGTTATTATGGAATTCCCTTTCTTTTCCTTTTGTCCTTTTCTACCTTTCCCAAAGACAAAAGCCACTATTACGTCACCTAGAGTATCTTGTTTTTTGAGGCAGTCTCTCAGCCTGGAACTCACTGATTTGGCATGATTAGGAGGCCTGAAAGCTCCTCCATTTCAGCTTCTCCTGTACTTGGGTTACAGTCACATGCCACCATATCCAACTTCACTCATGAGAACTAAAGATTTGAACTCAGGTCCTTGTGCATGCATAGAAAATTCTCTACTGACTGAGACAACTTTCCAGCTCCTTGGCAATTTTTTGAATGTGTGGACATGGTATTTCTTACCCTCTTGCACTTTTGAAGTCTGCAGAAGTTCTGGTGATTTCTCCTCTCTAGTGATTTCCCCTTTCATTTTTTTTTTTTTTTTTTTTTTTTGGTAATTATAATTAATGGTCTCTCATTTTCTTTGTCAGCTTGGTTAGAAGTTTGTAAGTGTTATTGATTTTTCAAAACAATGAAATTTGTCTTCACTGATTCCTCCCCCCCCCCTGTAATTTCTGTGCTTTGTTTATTTCCTTTGGATGAATGTATGATTTTTACCCTCATCTGAAACAGTTTCATGTGTAATTGATTACATTTCCCCCTGTGAGCATGTTCTTAATTTCTGAACATATTATAATTATTTGTGTATTTTTATCTTCCTTATAATGATGTTAACTCTTTCAGAACAGAGAATATAATTTTACCAGTTGTCTTTAACACTGTTTTGGCTATATCTGTTTCTCATACTACATTGACTTGACTGCCAGTTAGCCAGTAACTTGCAACATTCATTAGCCTTAATCAAAAGATCCAGCTTCATTCATGCACATAAAAATAGTATTGCTGCATTGAATAGAGGAGTGATTCTGATGTAATGCTGTGTTGAGTTAACAATAGAAAGAAAATATTCCTAAAATTCCCCAGATTGGGAATTATTATATTTTTTTTTTCTGGTTGACTGACACATTCAAATTCTTTGGCTTTTCCAAAGCCGGTGGTTTTGAGCAGGAAGGTAACATTCTTTTTCTTCAAATGCTTAACAAAGAATTTTGTTCAATTGGATAGCACAGAAATGGCATCTTGCATCTGTTTTTCAATTTATGAAAACCATAACTCCATTAGAGAGGGAGAACATAAAGGCAATTTTCCTATCAGCTTGGTTAGAAGTGCTTTTATCAATAGTCTTCCTTTCAGTTGCCTTCATTTTGTCATAATATACCACCAACGATTCCAAAGAATGTTGCAATTAAAATACATTTACGGAATCATGTTGTTATGATACTGGTATCCTACATTGTGAGTATTGCATCCCTATGGGATTATACATCCATATTTATCAACTCTTAACCAGATTAAGACCTTATTAGGAGGAAATACTTTGAAATTTGCATTAACATTAGCTACACAATTCTAGATATTATCATTAGATAGCAAAATTTTTCCTAAAGGAATTCCTAAAGGAATAATTTTAGAATGAAATTTTGATGACAGAAAGTATCAGTGTTAAATTAGTAAAGTTTTATATAATTTAGCAAGTTGTTAGTTTCTCCTCTTTCTGTTGTAAATAGTTAACATGTTCATTTTTACAACTGTCCTACACTAGCTGAACACCTACTAAGTGTGAAGTAGTGTTTTTTCTTGTATGTAAGAACAGCATGTCAAATAAGACATACACCCACTCATTTGTATAATGTATGCAAATAATTAAGGGTGGGCATATAATAAAACTCTAATTAACCATTAAATGATTTTACTGATTGGTACTCGCTAGCATGGGAAGTATACACCATATGTTCTTAAATGAAAACCAGCCAGATTTAAATTAATGTGTAAAATGTATAATTTTTACAAAAATATGTTCTTAAAATTGAAAGTATACATGTCTATAGTAATTAGTTCTGTGTGATGATATTATAGGCAATTATTTCTGTGATTTGCTTGCTATATTCCCGTGGTTTGTTTTACCCATGTAACATATTTATAAATAATCAGAAATGATACATATAGTGAGAAAATCTGATATGTTCCTCAAAAATGACATGGGTGTAAACAGTATACAAACATAAAGCTATAGATCTGCTGATCTGTCAGACTCTGGAATGCAGTGAAATCTTTTAATTGTCTTTAAATCTTTGAGAAATTTCTAGAAGTGGTAAACTGTTTTGCTTGTTAGTTTTGCTTGTTATCTCAGATGCCATTGTCTTGTAAAAGCAGAAAGCTTTGCAGGGTACAAGGCAAAAAAAAAAAAAAAGATCTCATCTTCCTTTAAATGCCATCAAGGAAAATTTAAAATGTATCAGTGCTAGCAGGAAAGAGTCAGTTTTGGAATTAGAAAAATAAACCATGGTGTGTGTGTGGGGGGTGGGGGGGGATTTTGTTTGTATTGTGAAGAAAACAGTTGAAGAGGCAAAAGAAGCTGAGAAATGACACTATTTTAAACATTTGTTGTTAATAGTGAAAACTGTTGTTCATACATGTGTTAATTTTCCCAGAAATAGACTACTCAAGAACCTGTCCACATTTCCAATACAAGAAGTTAAGAAGACATGCTTTGCTCTACCAGGTTGAGAGGAGCAAAGCTGTCCTTTTTGTGGTACCCTGGGAAATAAAACCATTGATTCTTCAGTGGCCACAGCCATGCAGGGGTTGCAAATGAAGGGCCAGTGACAGTTTCTGAGCACTTTCCTTTGAAATGAAAAATTCCATTTTGAAGGGCAACTCATTAAAACAAGCTTGTTCTAAAACAATGCTTCTCAACCTTCTTAATACTATGACATCTTAATACAGTTCCTCATGTGGTAACCTCAACCATAAAATTATTTTGTTGCTACCCCATAACTGTAACTTTGCTATTGTTATGAATCATATGTAAGTATCTGATATGTGACCTCCCTCAAAGGGGTTGAGACCCACAGATTGAAAACCACTGTTCTAAAAGGAGGTAAAACATTCCATCTTTCAGGTAAGCTCACTACAACTTAGGAAGTAAACAACTCAATAGGCTCAAGAAGTTCCTGAAACTGATCAGACACACTAGACTTTTTCCCTCAAGCATGTATATATAAACAGTAAGGATTGCTGAGGGAGACTCCCAGGACCACTACACCACTTGGAAAAGATAGCCCTCAACCTGTTGAGCTACTGTAGGCTGTGCCCCAGTTTTCATCCTTCATGAGCATCCCCTGTGTTGGGGATGCAACTTTGTCGACACACATGTTCTTGAGTTACTCCTGGAAGTAACTGCAATAAACTCACTGGCTTGCTTAATTGCAATTTGTGGTACCCAGAATTTGTTCTGTTCTCAGTTTTGTAGCAGGAGTGAGTCGATGTTTGGTCACATCTCTTGAGAAATATGGTCATCCAATTGTTTTCTTTTGGGGTAATAGTAGATTATTAAGAAATTTTAAGTCTTAATGAAGACAATTGTTTTTCATAGAACAGCAAGAGATATTATTCTATTATATTGCTCCCATTATAATATGTCAATTCATTACTTAATGGATGCAACTTATTTGTTTAAAAGTATCATTGTCCTCTGTGGCAAAGGGTTTTAATCATAATAATTTAGACATCAAATAAAAAAATGTAGATGATGACAAGACTTGGAGTCTAAGTTCATCCCCCTATACTCTAAGTTGCCCAAAATCTAGTCCATAATTAACATTATTTCAAAGTTCAGTAATTTAATGAAATGGAATTCATTATTTTGGTGATTTGACTAATTATAATTCAAATTAAATTTGAGTGAACTTTTAAATACTGTATTGTTTTATTCAGTGATATGATGTGAACTAGTCTTGATTATGCAAAGTGAATTTCTTCCAGGTGCTAATGAACTATCTTTGTCTTCTTTCCTCCAATATATGAGTTGACAAATTTCTGTCAACGTGTGTTGACAGAATACAAGTGGCTGGGTTGCAGTGGGACTTACCAATCCAGGTTGATACTAAACCCTTTGCAACTGGACCTTTCTTCTTAGGTTTTTTTTTTTTTGCAGTGGTGGGAGGGAGGTAAGAAACATAAGGCTGTCAAGACAGTTTATGTTTAGACTGTGCAGCAGTGGTACAGATGTCTGGCATGGGCCAAGATGGTTAACACTAAACATCCTGAGTACTGTGACTCAGCAAAAAAAAAAAAGGCCGACATTGAGTATCTTGAGAACTGCAAAGTAAACTGTGATATAATCTGTTATCTATCTATTTTGTGTGGGTTTTGTATAACTATGGCCTTGAAGTAAGAGGGAAGTGCCTTTACCATCACCTTTTAAGCCTGTCTATGTATGTTTGCCTGTAGGCCCCTTTGCCAACATCAATTCTCTCTATGTGGCAATCTACATGTATGGTGTGTCTGCCTGTGGGCAGCTCTTATGTGACAAGGTATGCATAGGTATGCCTACCTAGGAGCCTGTGTGCTGGTGAAAAAAATGTGTTTTAGCTGCCATGGCTCCTTACTTTCTCTTCCACCTCTTGGCCTCTGGGGACTCTCTTCATTTTGACATCAGAGTTTGGACCTCACAAGGTCTATGATCTAGTCAATAATGATGCTTTAAAGAATCTTCATGAATCTTGTAGTATTCTGAAAATCTGAAATATCACTGGTGATAGAAAAAGACCTATGAATCTATACTATAAGCCTTGTGTGTTTGACAGAAAAAAGTTAAATGAATGAACCCACACATGTTATTAATTGGTGAACATTTAAAAAAGAATAGGATTCATGTGAGAAAATATTATGGATTACTGGGTGTCAAGAATAAGGTTATATAACAGAGACAAATGAGAAAGTGACACAGACCTCAACTCTGAGAATCCTTGGGATTCACCCAACTTGTTCACTCAGACCTGCTACTTCAAAGCTCCTCAGTATGTTTCTACTCTTCATGGCTTTTACCTAACTCTCAAATGTGTGGCTAAACCCAACGGTAAAGGGTTTAAGATGTTTTGCTTGGGGAAACAGCACAGAAATGTTCTGGGCAAACATTCTTTCTTTCTTCATTAAGAATGACATATGCCATATAGTTCATTTTAGGTGACATTTATGATATGCTTAAGTGTGTGTATGTGTAAGATAAATAGGTGATAGCTTGTCAGAGAGATTCAGTGTGTAAAACATGGCATAAAAACAGGACAGCAGTCTATATATAAGTAAAAGCTGAATAATATTGCTTAGATTTCTCCCTATTTTCCCTGAAAAGTCAAATAATATTCCTATTCATCTGATCCTAAGTATTGCTTGACTTTAAATGTATGTCTATGTTCATATCTTGATATGAACAAATTTTTTTCTTGCTTTTGTAGATCCAGTTTATTCTCACAAAGTCCCTCCCTGTGATCCCATGTCCCACACCCAAACATTCAAGGCTGGATTCAAATATTTTTTCTAATTCTAACTTTCCTTGAACTAAGTGAAAGTGGTAACGGTTCTCTCTGATTGAGAATATGCAGTTTCTGACTTCAGGTTTTGAATTCATCATATAGAATCACATGTATTTTGTATCTCTTTCCCCATTAGATACTGAGTTATAAGGGCACACCTTCTGAATTATGAGGCTTTATAACTCTAGTATCTGGTACTTTAGTCTTACAAATTATTTATTGATTGGCTATCCTGATTAAATGAATTTGTGTTGGCAGAGGAGAAGGCTTCAAGAATTGAAAGCCTGAAAGAGAATTCAAGGAAGATAGGTGAAGGAAAAAGCCTTACTCTTCTGAGATGAACTTCATTTACTTGACAATTTCTTTTCCAGCTGACCTTGTGTGGAGGCCAGTGCTGGACTAAGCTTTGTGTACCGGTAGCCAAGCCCTTAGTTGGGGTTGGGGAAGGTTATTTGCAAAGCCCATGTTTCTCAACTTTGTTAAAAAGCTTTTCCTTGAGAGCTCTCCTGCTGGATGCAGCCACCTATTGTGATGTATCTTTTGTGAAAATTCCACAGAAGTCTTCACCAAATTGTTCAATTAATCCTTGAAGAATTTTTTTTTTTTTCAATCGCCGAATAGATGGTGTGGATGTATTGAACAGATAGGAGAAACATTGTCACAAGGATAAAGGAAAAGGAACTCATTTTCAACTGGTAGATGTCTCAGTGTGTGAGATAATTTGCAACAGTTCTTGGTGTTAATGACTGTCAGCATCACACACAACTGTGCCATCACCTTGGGATTACAAAAGTAAAGGGTTCAGGGATGATTTTAAATGGGTATTAGTAAATGTATGAGGCAATACTCGATACAAAATACTTTCCCTTGTACAGAAATGCTTCCTTTGTAGTTAAAAGAATAGTACCTGAGGTAGAAGCAGTTTTAAATCATATTATAAATGCACTCTGGACAACTAGGAACAGTTCATGGGGACTTCTGGGGCTGTCCTTCACTGGCAAGGAGGCTGTAGAACCAAGGACACCTTCACAGACCTATTGAATGTGTACCTTTTGTAGGTAGTTGCTCTGTTTGGGATGCTTTGGTTGAGTACTGGTATACTTCTATACTGTTTTCTACTGGGTTGTCAACAAGTTTTATTATTAAAATTAAGACTTTTTATATCAGATGAGGGGTGAGGTCAGATGTCCCCTACATCAACAGGGTTCACTTCCTGAGTGCTGCAGCTCCACCTCCCCCATGCCCACCACCCCTGTCTGCCACCCACAGCAGGTGGGAGAGCTGGCCCTGAGGTCATGAGAGCATGAGAGCTGTCCCTGCCCCTTGTCTGCTGCAGCACTCAGGAAAGTGGTACCTACACTGGAAAGCACAGTAGAGCTGGCCCTGAAGGTGTAAGTATGGGAGAGCCAACTGAGGGCAGCAACGCAGAGAACTGGCCCCACCCCTTGCTCATCACTGCAAGGGGGTGAACTAGTCAGGGAGAAGGGGCAATGCTAGAGAGCTCACCATGCTGTTGAAGACAGAAGAAAGCTGTCAGGCTGACCAATCAGGACACTGCCTGGAAGCAATGTTATGAATTGGCCCATCCCAGCATCCACCCCATCTATGATCTACTGGAGCATGTGAAAGGGGCTGGTCCTGCAAACTAAAATAAGCAGCTCAATGGACAGATTAAAGTAGGAATGTATGCACAATAAAGAAAAAAGAACAAGGAACAGAATTCAGGAAAACAGCTGTCATATCTTTGAAGGAAAAGGGAGGAGAAAAAGAAAAGTTGGAAGAAATGAAAGAATATATAGAAATCATCCTTTACATTGAAGCCTGTTCAGAAAGCTATAGGGAAAAGTCCTAGAAAAGAGAAGACATTTGAATATAGAGTCACCTAGAACTTCTAAGAATTAAAGATACTTACTAGAACTTTTTAGCATAAATAGAAATAATAAGACCAGGCAAAAGGGAATGAGATACATTAAAATAAAAATATAAGAAACAATATAAGAGCAATTTTAACTGAAAACTCTCAATTTTGTACTTTTTTTTTTTTCAGAATGGCACATTTTATGTGGAGATCTGTGTCCACTTACACAGGAATCTAAAACACCTTGGGTATCTACTCGCTCTTTGCATAGATAGTTCTTGATCCATGCTAACAAATACAAGAGTGTAATTGTTCTGTTTCTTTGCCTTGCAAAACTCCAAATCATTAACTTATTCCAAAGCTTCCATGCAGGATTGGTCTAACTACATTCTACAGTTCTTTGAATTATCGCCTCAAAGCCTGTTCACAAATTACTCACTCACTTCCTCCATCTCCTTCCATTTCCCACCGTTTCCACCAACTCAAGCAACATAAACAGCTGGGGACCAAGTGGTGAGACACATCAGCTTATGAGGTACATCTGATGCTCACGTCATAACAGCTTCTAAGGATCATTTTTGTTTATATCTATGAGCTACTTTGAGGGATAAAAATGCTGTGTTTCTCAAGTTGCACGTAAGAAGTAACTGTTAATTTACTCTTAAACAGTTAAAAGCCAATGAATATGGGGGGCGGGGAGGTGATCAGCAAGAAAACCAGACTATAAGATAAACACCGAAACTTACATTCTGATTTTAACTCATTATTTTCTCTTTCAATCACTCTTTCTTTCGGTGTTTTTTCCTCTTTATCTAATTCATTCATTATTGAATTGTTTTCATGTATAAGAAGCTGTTTTTGCCTAATGAGATTTTATTATTGAATACAAAGTTTATCCTAGTTTGCTGATGTATTAAAAATAATTCAAGGGCTTTCTATGGAAACCTTTGAAAATTACAATTTCGTTGAGTCTACATTTGTTGTTGTTTTGAGGCAGCATTACTAGTGAGTTCATTGTGATCTAGAATTTTCTATATGGTCTTGCTGGCTACCAGCTTGCTGACCTTGTTTTTCTGCCTTCCAAGTGTAATGATTACAGGCATACACTACTATATTCTGTGTGAGTGTCTGAATTGTTATAGGAAAAGTTTTCAACATAAACATTTGGTAATTTACTTCAGTTTGTATAAATAATTCATGGTTGCCTTAGCATAAGAAGGAAAGATTTATTCTCAAACAACATAAAGATTACTATAGCATATAAGCATATAGCTTATTGTAAACATGAAAGATATCTATTTAAAGAATATGATATTGAAAATAATGGAGTTAATTATTTATTCATAATAATGTATGTGTATGTGCCTGAGTGTGTATAAACGCAACAGATGCATGGAGGTTACCCCAGAGTCATGAAGAAGGCATTGGAAACTCGTAGAGTCAGAGTTACAGCAGTTAGAAGATGTTCCACATGAGTGATGGGAATGGAACCCAGGTCCTCTGCAAGAGCCCCTAACCATTGAGCCACCTCTCCACCATCTAGTACTATATTTATTGCAGCATTATAATGCAGACATTGTTTCTCTTTATGTGCTGCATACAAATTAAAATATAAACACACTAATAATACATTTTAAAAATTAAGGATGATTTGTTTTGAAGTCTTCTATCACAGGCAGGATCTGTCATTACATTTGATTACAGAATGCTACAGCATTATTCATGCTGCAGCTTTCAGCTGTATCAATCAGCAACAAATTTTCTCCTAATAATTCCTAATCAAGAAAACAGATACTCCTGTATTACAGTCAACTGTGGTTACTTGTAAAATGCTCTTTTGACTGATTAGTTCAATATAAAAACTGTGGTCAGAAAGGTTTGCCATCAATTATGTCAACATAGCCCAAAAATAGTTTAAGGGGGGAAAGCCAGAGCACAGTGCATTTAGTCTGGGCAACAACCAAGACAGTCACCGCATATCCAGGGCTGAACTAAAGGAAAGTGGTGGCATTTCTTAAGTATCACCTGTTCAAAACTCATCTCAGAGCCAACCAAGGTTTTAACATTAGAGATCAGAGCCATCTCATCGTTCTGTAGATGAAAACTTTAAGGCTCTATTCTTCTAGTATCCAGAAAATATTTCCATGATTTATTCATTCCAAACAGCACTTACAAATATGAAATATCATTATGTATGTTTAAAAAAAATTTTAAAACTACTACTAGTCTTAAATTTTTAAGAAACTACTGAACAGGTTTCAAAGAGAATACACTAAAGATGTTTTCCATTAAACACAAAGTCTATCAGTGGGAAAAGCCCTTTGTTAATCAGGAAAGCTAAAGTCTATGTACAGTTTACCAAGTGAAATTGAGTTAAGCATGTTTCAGGTTTCAAAATGCTAATGTCATCTTAATAATTGAAATGCATTTATTAAGACAGGCCATTCAATAGCAGGAAATTTGTTTGATTTTTCCTTTGCTAAAATGATCATTTCACTTTGGTTTGCATGTTTGGTAACATACTACCCATGCCTTAAAAAATAATTTATAACAAGCACACATTCTGATTAAATAAATATGTATATTATTAGATTTCTTTGTTTTTCAAAAGAAGCATGATTTTGAGCTGAGGTAATTGTCATGTGATGTAGAATCATAATGGAAACAAACCTCAGGACATGCTTTGAGGCTTTGAGATGGGATAACGAACCTAAATTTGCATAACACCATTACATGGACTGAGGTGCCAGACTGAACAGGAAGGAGAAAATGAGTTGGGCATCAACATTCTTTGCTTTCTGTTTCTGACTGTGGGTACAATGTGACCAGCTCACCCAAGCTCCTGTGTTGTGATTTCCCTGCTATAATGGCCTGTACCAATCCAAGAGCCTTTTTCTTCCTGGCTCGCTTTGGTCAGGTATTGTCCAGCAAAAAGGAGAGTAACCAAAATAGAAAACTGATATGAACATGTGTGCCAAGGCTACAATGCACCTCAGCACTCGGTTGACCCTTGGAATTAGATTGTGGTAAGAATGTGGACAACTTTGGAACATCTGTCTGGATGAGCCCTAGAATTTTGCAGTGTGGCAAGAACAGGAATGTGAGTGAGTTTTAAGTTTCAAACAAGACAGATTTGAAAACAGTTATAATCATGAAAGAGATTATGTCAGTTACAGAGAAACTTAGTGTTTTTCTCTAGGATAATGGGAAAGAAACTGACACAGGAGCTGGTCTATAAGTGAACATCTGATTATTTTTACTAGAAAAAGTTGCAAAAGAGTCATTACTTTAGATTAAGGTTTAGTTGTTATCAGACATTTCCTGTCCAGATTGCCTGGTCCTAAATAACCAAGTCAGAGGCTGAATATGAATGTAAATGCTTGGCCGATAACTCAGGCTTGTTGCTAGCTAACTCATACACTTAAATTAATCCATATTTATATCTATACTTTGCCACATGGCTTGGTCCTTTATTGGGATGGCACATGCATCCCTTGCTCCCTGTGCATCTGGCTGGTGATTCCACCCTCCTCCTTCCCATCATCCTAAGTTTGGTCACTCCACCTATACTTTCTGGCCAATCATCATTTTTAAACCAATTTGAGAGACAAAACATTACAATGTACAAGGGGATTATTCCACAGCATTCCCCCCTTTTTGTCTAATTAAAAAGAAAGATTTTTAACATTAACATAGATTATATACAATCAAAACAGCTATTAAGTAAGAATTACAGTTACAATATCCAGTCTATTTGTATTTGTCAAAATTACAGAAAATATTTAATTATCTATCTAATCTATATGAGTCTAAAGTTTTGTATCTAATTCACTTTCTATTACAACTAAGAAAAACTACAGTACAACTATTTAATCTCCAACTCCATTAGACCCCAGAAGGATGAAATGTTCCTAATGACAGAACATCAAACAGCTTGGGAAGACATCCAAAGTTCCTCTGTAACACTGGGGCTTAGGATATCTGACAGACTTTTCTGTGAAGCAGTGTTTTTGAAGTACTGTCCTGCCCTGTATTGGCAAAGTATGGCCTAGCCATTTCCTTTTGAATCCTGCTTGTACAATTTGGACAGAATTCTGTCAGCAGATTCTTACCCAATGTCTAACTTTTGCAACAGAGAAAGTTGAAATCCATATGTAATTTCTTCAATGCCCATCATCTTCACACAGTGAGCAAACATGTCTCACTGTTATATAAAACAAAAAAACCCTATGTTATTAAAACATCTTAAATGCCATATTCTGTATTTCTCTTAAGTGTTTGAAGATCATGCATCAATTTTATTATATCTGTGTATGACGATGAAAACATATATAACATGACTGTAAGTTTGACTATTATGGTTGAATATTAATCTGTATTTCTTAATTATATGTTACATTTTTAAATGAGCGGCATAAACATAACACCTTAAACCAGGGTAGAAATATACATAGAATATAACACAATTAACTTCAAATTTGTAATAATATACCAAAATCTATACTTACATAAAATATGTAAGAATAATAGTTGTTTTTGGCTTGAAGTAGATTCAGTGATCTACCTTTTTATGTTATCATTTCTATATTCCCCCTTTTCCGTTTCACAAAGATATCGTATCTAATCTTTATTTAGCTTTTTTTCTGACTAGTACCAATAGCAATTTGTAAAACACTTCCCTTAAACATGACAAACATCCATAATTCATTTTGGGGGAATGTGGGTATAGTTTTCTAGGCTAGTAACTGCTGATTGGGGGTACTGGTAATTTTGGGGATCCATGAGAAAATTTAGGGTTATGGCCAAGTCATGACTGGGGTGTTCTGTGAGGCTAGATCATCTCAGTCAGTTGCCTTGAAGCTGTTCTGGTTGTAGAACTCAGAGGAAACTGTAACAGAGGCAGTCTGAGACATCGGATCATATAGTTCATCAACTCCCATGAGAGATTTTTCAGGGGGTATTGAATCATAAACCTAATTAATATTATCAATAAAAACAAAGAGTCAGATATTGGGGTGAAAACCTTCAAAGATCAGAGAAGCAGAAGAGCAGCTAGTGGACTAGATATTGTTACTATAATTATTGCCTGTATATACTTGTATATAGTTATTATACTTGTTGTATATAGTTTTACTATGTTATTTAAAAACTTTCACTTTTTATTTAGACAAAATAAATGTTTTGTGATATTTTCATTGTGTTCTGACAAATAAAGCTTGGTTGGAGCTAGCCGCTAGATGACCATAGAGGTCTATGGTCTACAGAGAGGAGATAAGAAGTGATGCTGTTGGACGGAGGGCAACTCTAGAACTTTTTGGACAGAGAAATGGAGGAGGTCAGAAGAGACTATGGCTGCTCCTCTGCATCTATGATCTTTCCGGTTTTTACCCCAATTTCTGACTCCTGGTTTTTATTGATAAGGTCAATTTGATTTATGATTCATTTATCCAATAAGGAAACATTTTCTCTGGCATTAGTAAAAGATCTTCGTGTATAATTTATAGGAAAACTGAGGGGAAACGCTAAATTTAGAAAGATTATCTTATATATTTAAATCACTTAATAAATATTAATATTAACTAAGCAACCATGTGACATCAGTCGCCATGAATTTCTCTGCATAGAAGCATAAGAAAATATCTCTACCTTCCAGCTTCTGACAGCCAAACAGGGCATGCAGAATTTTAACCAGGCAAACACAATACAGTACTAAATACCCCCAGAAGCTACCAGGAGGAGTAAGAAAAACTTAGAGTACTAATGAAGGCTTCTTAAGAAAGACTATTTCACTAGGCATTAATGGCACACACCTTTAATCCAAGCATTTGGGAGGCAGAGGCAGTTGGATCTCTGTGAGTTCAAATCCAGTCTGGTCTACAGAGCTAGTTCTAAGACAGGCTCCAAAGCCACAAAGAAACCCTGTCTCAAAAAAGAAAAAGAAAGGACTATCTCTCAGCTCTGATAATCTGATAGATGAATAAATATTAAATAAAAGGAAAAAAGGATGGAAGTATCCCCAATGTACAAAGACTTGTACATAGGTGAGGAATCATAATCACCAGCACACTGGATAAGTATCAGTGCAGTGGACCATCCCCTGCTCAGGAAAGATAAGGGGATGATGAGTAACAGAGGAAATGTCAGTTATTTCTCTCATTGCCATGACAACATACATAACAAAAGCTGCTAGGGGAAAGAAAAGTTTGCATGGCTCATGGTTTGAGGGTGCATTCCATCATAGCAAGGAAGGCGTGACAGTGAAGCATGAGGCAGCTGTTCATGTTGCACTCCCTGTCACAAAGCAGAGAGCAAGGAATGCTGATGCCGGGCTAGTCTTCCCTCTTTTACTCAGCACAGCAGCACCCCAGCCCATTTCTGGTGGGTTTTCCTGCTTCAGTTAACTCAGTCTAGACGGTTCACAGAAATGCTCAAAGACTGGCCTTCCTGGGTGATCGTAGATCCTATTGACAATCAATATTATCTAGCTCAGGCAGAAAGAAAAATCAGTCCATTTCCATTTTTCATCTGTCCTTGCCACGATGGCAAATTTATCATCAAAAATATTATGAAAAGAAAAACACGATCAGATGTGAAGTTCCCAAAACATTAAAAAAAATCCTATAAGACACCACTCATGCATCTCAAATGAATTCAAGTTTACAACCATAGATAACTTACATTCCAAGGTGTCCAATGGACTTACAGATGTAATCAAGAATGATTGGCAGTAAGTGCAGAATCACAGAGGAGTGCAGTTTTGTCAGGCGATGTGATCTGAGTGAATAATCCCCAGTTCTCTCAAAGGGTAAAATGGTAAGTTCTGGAAACTATTAGATCAGCAATGTTGATCTTTAATACATTCTAGAATGGATTACTCTAACAAGAAATTGAGAGTGCTTAGGACATAATGAGACTACCTCCTGGATCCAGTCTAAGTGCACTAAAAGCATTGCTACTAAATTAGCCTTATTTAATTTTATGTAGGTTGAGTAGCCTGGGAAATTTCAGAAGGTTGAGAGGCAATATTCTTGTCTAGGTAAGGATTTTTTTTTTTAATGAAATCACTCACGTGTCCTTATGGAGAAGGATAGACATATAGAAATTTGACTGGTATATAGAGGCAGACTGAGTACATACAGCAGGCCTTGCAGATACTAATTTGATGTTAGCTGACAGGTATGCTTGTTTCTTCTAGTGTGTCTTGCGGCTTTGTCCTCAACCCTGTTTCAGTTACATTTGATAATCTAATCTGGCTGAGGAGATGTCAGGCTAGAAAGAGTAAGCAGATATACTAAAAGAAAGAGAATTCAGAAGAGTTTCAGTAGCTAGACCAAAGCATGAAAAATGAACCATGGAGATTCAGCAGCAGATATGATATACAGTGTTGACTTTTACAATATATTACATAATCATATGTTTGGGCTGCGAAAAGTTCATATCAAAGTAATAAAAGCAAAACTGGAAACAGTGCTAGGTCCTGTTGTTAGCACAGACAATAAGCTTGCTCTCCTCCTCACCCCCAGGAAAAGGAAGACCTTAGTCAATGCATTAGCAGAAGGGTGTGTCCAATAGGAATGGATGATTCCTAAAACTTCATTGAGCTTGACCACTGAGTTTTCCACTAGTAGGACCCCTCCTCACTACTATTACACACAATCCAAATTCATGCTAGACAGAAGGACCCCTTTCCCCAACATCCATTCCACCTACCTTAATATGAGCAATAAATCATTCCTACATGGACCCCATCTGACCTTAACTTAAAGTGGTAACTGAACAGCAAAGGCCAATCAAAAGGAAAAGAAAATCCATCTTCTTATGTACTCTAATTGGTTTAATTAGTCCAGGCCTAAGCTTATCAGTGCATGGCATGCCTCTGGTTTTAAGGATTGGTTCAGAAGTAGCCAATTGATGTAAATCTCACTGTGTTTTCCCCAGCAGTTAATGGGAGGCAACCTGCCTCTCTTCCTGAATGAAGAATCAGGCAGCACTAATTGTTACTGGCAAGCAGCCAAGGACTAGGAGGGAAGTCAGTCTGGAGGAAAAGGAGGTATACAGAGAGGCAGGGAAGAGCAAACCACAGGAAGTGGACCCTGACTCAACTGTCTAAATTACTCAGAGGCTGGACATTTCAGTAGAACTTTAACCTAACTTGAGGCTAGTTTTCTGTCACCTTTGGCTGAAAGCCTTTTAAGAGATCCAAGGGCAAAGAGTATTGTCAAAGCAGAGATGCATGATGGCATGGGGAAATTTTGAAGAACCCAGGAGAAAAGCCCAGGACTGTGTGAGCTGTTTAGAATGCTCGTCGTGGGGAAGAGAGCTTTGCACAGTGGTTATTGCTTGGTTAATTCAAGGTAGGACAATTATGGTGGAGCTATGGAATGTTAAATTGTGATTTGATGCAAAACACCAAGAAACACTTTGATTTTGAAGGCTTTGTGTTACAGGCATTTGCTTAGCAGTTAGTGGAAGTGCTGAATCAAAGAATCATGAACTCTATCTGGAAGTTCTGCTGAGCCCCAGGTTTGATAATATTTTGTCATCCCTTGTTATTTACACATAGGCAGCATACTTACTTTCTAAAGAGAAAGCTACTCCTACCCTGTTTTCTCTGTATGTCCTGAGAGATGATTTCTGCAGGTTTGTGTCTCCATCTGAAGGGTTAATGGGACACAATTGATGGTTTCTCAAACCACTTCAAGCTCTGTAAATGCTTTTTGGCTCCAAAAGAAATCACTGGAAGTGCATTCACCAGGCTCATGGCCTGCTGCCTCTCATAACAATAAAACCTAAAAACAGGTGATTCAATCCTAGCTTCCCACGACATTACCATCAGCATTACCACGAGGAACCTCCTTGGGACACACTGGGTTCTAATTCTGGAGATGCTGTGTGAATATTTAAGACATGGAATCTTCTGTTGGGTGAACTATCAAAACCTCAACTGAACAAGAATTTATTGAGTACTTAGTTTCTAGGGCCTGTGCTCAACATGATGATGGTAGAAACCTTACCTGTCTGGCTTTGTCTAATGCACAACATAAATCAAGAGGTTTGGTGCAATGCCTTCTCCTTCTCTGTTGTTCAGGCTTCATAACTCTTTTCTTAGCTTTGCTCTTAATACTGAATCTAAGATATGGCCAAGATTATCAATATAGGAATAATATCATGGGGAGGAATAAAATATCATTTTGAATGCCTACTGGATTCTTTTGAAAAATCCAGACAAAACCTTTAAATTAAAGCTGTAAACCTACTTCATTCTATGGACTTATAAATACTATTTATCTACCTACATCTCTCTCTCTCTCTCTCTCTATATATATATATATATATATATATGTGTGTGTGTGTGTGTGTGTGTGTGTGTGTATGTATGTATATGTATGTATGTATGTATGTATATGTTTAGATTTCGGTCTGTTAGAAGTATTGTAATACCTGCAGCTAGTACTGGTAGTGAGAGAAGTAATAGAACAGCTGTAATAAGTACAGATCATACAAATAATGGGTTTGATATTGTGTTATAGCTGGCGGTTTTATGTTGATAATTGTGGTGATGAAATTAATAGCCCCTAGGATTGATGAGACACCTGCCAGGTGCAGTGAAAAGATTGTTAGATCTACTGATGCTCCTGCGTGGGCTAGGTTTCCTGCTAATGGGGGGTACACAGTTCATCCTGATCCAGCTCCAGCTTCAACTATTGATGATGCTAGTAGTAGAAGAAATGATGGTGGTAGAAGTCAGAAGCTTATGTTATTTATTCGTGGAAATGCTATGTCTGGTGCCCCAATTATTAGAGGGACTAGTCAGTTCCCCAAACCCCCCAATTATTATTGGTATAACCATAAAGAAGATTATTACGAATGCATGGGCTGTGATGATTACGTTATAAATCTGATCATCACCTAGTAGGGTTCCTGGTTGGCCTAATTCTGCTCGAAATAGGATACTTAAGGCTGTACCTACTATGCCCGCTCAGGCCCCGAATATTAAATATAGGGTTCCGATGTCTTTGTGATTGGTTGAAAATAGTCAGCGGTTAATGAACATAGGTAAAATGGCTGAGTAAGCATTAGACTGTAAATCTAAACACAGAGGTTTTAGGCCTCTTTTTACCAGGTCTTAAGATGATAATCACATCGAATTGCAAATTCGAAGGTGTAGATAACATACACTACTAAGGCTTCTCCCGCCCCTTTCTGATAGGCGGTAGAAGTAGATTGAGGCCAGTAGTTGGGTATTTAGCTGTTAACTAAAATTTCGTAGGTTTAAGTCCTGCCAATCTAGTGAGGATTTAGCTTAAATTAAAGCAATTGATTTGCATTCATTAGATGTAAGATGAAGACTTACAGTCCTTAGGCAGAAGTTAAACTTGCATGTTTACTAAGGGCTTTGAAGGCACTCGGACTTTTTATCCTAAACTTCTTATGTTAATATGGTTGATAGAGGTAGGATCATAGTGCTTAGAGTAGTTATTGTTGGTAGAAGAGTGCATTTTTTTTTTTATGTAAGTCTGATGTAAGAATATTTTTGAGGTGTTGTTTGTTGGGAAAGTGATTAGGGATGTTGAGTAGATTAAGCGTGTGTAGAAAAATAGGTTGATTAGTGCTGTTATGGCTATTAATGTGGCTAGGATGTGGCTATTATTTTTTTTAAAAGTTCTGAGATGATAAGTCATTTTGGGAGAAACCCTGTTAATGGTGGGAGGCCTCCTATGGACAGTAAGATTAGGACTGTTAGGGGAAGTATTGTTGGTATCTTGTTTCATAGGAGAGATATAGTTTTGATTGAGGTAAGTGAGTGTGTTTGTAGGATTAAGATTATAGCTAGTGTTAATAAAATATAGATGGCTAAGTTTGTTATAGTTAGTAGTGGGTTGTAAGGTAGAATAGCTACTATTCATCCTATGTGTGTGACGGATGAGTAGGCTATGATTTTTCGGGTTTGTGTTTGGTTAAGTCCATTTCATGCTCCAATTAATACTGAGATGAGGGCTGAGGTAGTTAATAGGTGTGGGTTTATTAGTTCATATGTTTGGAATAGAATTGCTATTGGTGCTAGTTTTTGTCATGTTAGTAGGATAATGCTAGTTTTTAATGAGACTCCTTGGGTGACTTCTGGTAGTCAAGAGTGTGGGGGTGCTAGGCCGAGTTTGATTGCTAGGGCAATAAATATTAATGTGATGATTGTGTTGTCTGTCTGTGAGTTAACTACCCATGTTCCTAAAAATTTGAAGTTTATTGTAATGGCTAGTAAGAAAATTATGGAAGCTGTGGCTTGGGTAATGAAGTATTTTGTTGTTGCTTCTGTGGATCGTGGGTTATTTCTGTCAGTTATAAGGGGGATAATGGCTAGTAGGTTTATTTCAAGACCAATTCATATAAGAAAGTAGTTGGTGCTGAGTATAGTGACTATTGGGCCTGAAAAGATTGTGAAGTAAATAATGAGGAGGGTGAATGGGTTAATTAGTACGGGAAGGGTTTAAACCAACATTTTCGGGGTATGGGCCCGATAGCTTTATTAGCTGACCTTACTTGTAGTATATACATAGAATATAGTATAAGGGTAGTACGTAGAATTTTGAATTCTAGAGTATAGGTTCAATTCCTGTTGTCCTAGAAATAAGAGGGCTTAAACCTCTATACTTTACTCTATCAAAGTAACTCTTTTTCAGACATATTTCTAAGTGTAAGGGGGGGATACTTGTTATAAAGATTGGTATTGAGATATGTCATATGCAGAGGGCTAGTGTTAAGGGTAAAAAATTTTTTCATAGGAGGTGTATTAGTTGGTCATATCGGAATCGTGGGTAGGATACTCGAACTCATAAAAATATTGAGGTAAGTAGAAGTGTTTTGGCTATGAAATTGGTGGTATACATTTCTGGGTAGTTTGGGTCAAGTGTTGGGCCTAGAAATACGATTGTTGATAGGGCATTTATTATAATAATGTTAGTATATTCGGGTATAAAGAATAGGGCAAATGGGCCTGCGGCGTATTCTACGTTAAAGCCAGATACAAGTTCTGATTCTCCTTCTGTTAGATCGAAGGGGGCTCGGTTGGTTTCAGCTAAGGTTGAAATGTATCATATTACAGCTAGTGGTCATGATGACATTAATAGTCATATAGGTTCTTGGGTTATGATAAAGGTTTGTAGTGAGAATGAGCCACTTATTAGGAGAACTGATAATAGAATAATTGCTATTGTTACTTCATATGAGATTGTTTGTGCTATTGCTCGTAGTGCTCCAAATAAAGAATATTTTGAGTTTGATACTCATCCTGATCATAAGATTAAGTAGACTGCTAGGCTTGAGGTGGCTAAAATAAATATGACTCCTATATTTATGTTGATTAGTGGGTGGGGTATTGGTAGGGGGATTCATAGGCTGAATGCTAGGGTGAGTGATAGTGTGGGGGCTAGAATAAACAAGGATGTTGAGGTAGTCAGGGGTCGTAGGGGTTCTTTGATGAATAATTTTATTGCATCAGCAAATGGTTGTAAGATTCTGTAGGGTCCTACGATGTTCGGCCCTTTTCGTAGTTGTATGTAGCCTAGTATTTTTCATTCTACTAGCGTTAGAAAGGCTATAGCGATTAGGATGGGTAATAGAAGTGTGAGAATATTAATAAAATGCACTGTTAGGGAGAGGACTTGAACCTCTGAGTAAAAGGTTTTAAACCTTTCACAATTTCTGGGCTCTGCCACCCTAACAATCCCCTGTTATATGTATATATGTGTATATATGTGTGTGTTTGTATGTGTGTATGTATGTGTGTGCATGTATGCATATACATATATGTATGTATACATGTTTATATTAAAATGAGTAAGTGTTTTTTATTTTAACTTGTATAAATGTGCACTACTCTCAAGACTAGTCAAGCAATACAAACTGGACTGGCTTCATGAAGTTGCAGAGAAGGAAACTTACAGTTAAACAGTTAGGGAGTGGTGGGTGGGAAGGAAAGCTGGTTATGTTAAGAATATATTGCATGAAATTCTCAAAGAATTAATAAGAATACTATTTTAAAAGAATATAAATTAGCAAAATATAACTCACAAACTTCTGGATATTTAATAAATTCCTGCTGTTATCCATCACTGAACATATGTATAATCTATAAAACACTTTCTGTATTGTAGGACTTAGTAACCAGAGGAGCCAAAGTCAATGGGAAAGCTTTTGAGGCTTTTCTCTGGGTTACATGCCTTGTGTGCCAGGACCATTGAGGCGAGAAACAAAGGAGACAAGAGACAGGGAAGCTAATATGCAGAGAATGGTTCTTAGCCTTGAAGGAGAGATGGAAATTTAGTACATTCTAAGGAATGGTGCTTGGGAGAGACAAAGACAACCTTTGGGATTTTGAGAAGCAATAGGAATCTTGATGTCTACAAGGAAAGTGATGGTTTTAGGAAAAGGAACCAGAGTTTTAAGCAAAAGAGTGGCAGGTTTTCAGAGTGTGCCTAGGACCTGACATGTCTTAAAGAAAAGAGGGTAATTTGTTACCGTACTAGGTTTGAAGTGAGGAGATTTAATCTGTTTTTGAGCAGGAAGTAATGACCAGGGAGGGAGATTTTTGTCAGTGAACTGTATCATGAATTGGAGAATCAGTGTCTTGCCAAGAAGGAATTATAGAAATTCCCTTGAAAATAATGACATCTAGGACATGAGTTAAAATATTAATGGGAGAGGGACCTGGAGGCAGAACAAAGGACCCTGCATCGGGCACCATTCCTGCCATTATCTTCCACCTCTGGTAGAGAGGTAAGTATGGAAGATCCCACAACCCCCACCTCCTCTTCTTCCAGTCCCCTGACCTGTAATTGCCAGACCCTTTCTGCCACCAAATCCCCCAAAGGAACCTGGAGGCAGAACAAAGGACCCAACATCAGAGCCATTCCTGCCCTGCCCCTCCACTGTCTGCTACAGAAGAGAGGGAAAACCCCACCTGTACTCACTAGAAGAAGAGATAGAAAGACTACAGTATAAGAACACATCCAGCAACAGAAAGACTTACATGAGATCACCAGAGTCGAGGGATTCTATACCAGCAAGACCTGAACATACCAACATAGATGAAGTAGTAGAGAATGAACTTAAAAACATCCTCCTTCATGAAAATGTTAGGGGCCCTCAAAGAGGATATGAGAAAAATCCTTTAAAGAAATGGAAGAAAAAACAAACAAAAAATGCAAGAAATCAACAAATCTCTTAAAGAAAGCAAGGAAAGCCAAGAAAAGACAATCAAACAGATGAAGAAAACAATTGAAACCATCTATGACCTGAAAACTGAAATAGAAACAATAAAGAAAGCACAAACTGAAGGAATGCTGAAAATAGAAAAGCTGGGTAAAGAATCAGAAACTACAGCTGCAAGCATAATCAACAGAATACAAGAGATCAAAGAGAGAATCTCAGGTGCTGAAGATAAATTAGAGGAAAGATTCATCAATCAAAGAAAATCTTAAACCGAACAAATCCTTAACACAAAATATCCAGGAAATTGGGACACCATGAAAAGGCCAAACCTAAGAATAATAGGAATAGAAGGTGGCAAAGAAGCCCAGATTAAAGGTGCAGAAAATACATTCAACAATATCACAGAAGAAAACTTCCTCAACCTGAAGGACATGCCTATAAATGTACAAGAACCTTACTGAACACCAAACAAACTAGACGAAAAAAGAATGATCAAAACACCAAACATACAGAATAAATAAATAATATTAAGAGCAGCAAAGGAAAAAGGCCAAGTAATATATAAAGGCAGACCTATCAGAATTACACCTGATGTCTCCATGGAAACTCTAAAAGCCATAAGTCCTGGATACATGTCTCTTAAACACTAAGAGACTACAGATGCCAGTACAGACTACTATACCCAGGAAAGCTCTCAATCACTATAGATGGAGAAAACAAGATAATCCATGATAAAACCAGATTTACATAGTACATATCCACCAATCCATCCTTACGGAAAGATCTGGAAGAAAAACTCCAACCCAAGGAAGTTAACTACACTCATATAAGCATAGGCAATAGATAATCCCATTTTACCAGAAATTAAAAAAAAAAAAAAATGAAAGAAAAAAAAGAAAAGAAAGAAAGAAAGAATAAAGAAGAGGAAGAAGCAGTGTAAAGGTACTCACAATACACCACCACCACCAAATCCAAAACAAAAAGAATGTAAGAATAAACAATCAGTGGTCCTTAATTTCCCTCAATATTAATGGTCTTAACTTGCCTATAAAAAGACACAGGCTAACAGAATGGATATGAAGACAGAATCCATCCTTCTCCTGCATACAAGAAACATACCTCAAATTCAAAGGCAGACAATACCTCAGAATAAAGGGTTGGGGAAAGATCTTCCAATCAAGTGGACGCAAGAAACAAGCTGGTGTAGCTATCCTAGTATCTAAAAAATTAGATACTCAATCAATCAAACAAAATCAGTTGAAAGAGATGAAGAAGGTTGTTTCATATTCCTCACAGGAAAAATCCATCAGGACAAAGTCTCAATTCTGAACATCTATGCCCCCCAAGAAAGGCACCCATGTTCATAAAAGAAACATTACTAAAATTCAAATCTCACATAAAACCTCACACACTTATACTGGGAGACTTCAACACTCCACTCTCACCACTGGACAGGACCACCAGACAGAAAATTAACATAGAAACAAAACAACCAACAGAATTTATGACCCAACTGGGTTTAACAGACATCTATAGAACATTCCATCCAAACACAAAAGAATATAGCTTCTTCTCAGCTCAACATGGAACCTTCCCTAAAAATCCACCACATACTCAGCAACATAGCCATAGCAAAACTAAACAGATAAAAAAAATTGGAATAACCCTTGTATCTTATCAGACCACCATACTTTAAAGTTAGAATTCAACAACAACAAAAACTGCAAAAACCCTACAACTCATGAAAACCAAACAATTCCAAGCAATTGCAAAATTCCTGGGTCAAGGAAGAAATAAAGAAAGAAATTCAAAGTTTTCTAGAATTCAATGAGAAGGAAAATACAACATAATCAAACTTACGGGACACTTTCAAAGCAATACTGAGAGGAAAGTTCATAGCACTAAGCACCCACATGAATAAGCTGGGGGATAGTCACATTAGGGAATTAACAGCACAACTGCAAGCTCTAGAACAAAAAGAAACAAACACCCCAGAGGAGTATATGCTAGTAAATTAATCAAATTGAGGGTGGAAATCAATAAAGTAGAAACAAAGAAAACAATACAAAGAATCAATGTAACAAAGAGTTGGTTCTTCTAGAAAATCAACAACATAGACGAATCTTTACCCAAACCAACCAAAAAGCACAGAGAACATGCAAACTGACAAAATCAGAAACGAAAAGGGGGACATAACAACGGACACTGAGGGAAATCCAGAGAATAGTCAGGGCATACTTTGAAAACCTGTACTCCAGAAATTTTGAAAATTTAAAGGAAATGAACAATTTTTCTGGATAGGTATCACTTACCAAAATTTAATCAGGAACAGGTGAGCAATTTAAATAGATCAATAGCCCCTAATGATATAAAAACAGTCATCAAAAGTCACCCAACCAAAAAAAGCCCAGGGTCAGATGAATTTCCACCAGAAATTCAAAGAAGAGCTAATACCAATACTCCTCAGAATGTTCTACATAATAGAAGCAGAAGGCTCATTGCCAAACTCTTTTACCAGGCTACAATAACCTGGTACCCAAGCCATAAAAAGATACAACTAAGAAAGGGAACAACACACAAATATCCCTCATGAACATTGATGGAAAAATACTCAATAAAATACTGACAAATCAAATTCAAGGACACATCAGAGAAATCATCCACCATGACCAAGTAGGCTTCACCCAGGGATATAAGGATGGTTCAACATGTAAAAATCTATCAATGTAATCTACCACATAAACAAACTAAAAAAAAAAAAAAAAAAAAAAAAAAAAAAAAAAGAAAGAAAGAAAGAAAGAAAGAAAGAAAAAGAAAAACCACATGATCCTTTCACTAGATGCTGAAAAAGCCTTTGACAAAAATCTAATACCCCTTCATGATAAAGGTCTTGGAGAGATCAGGGATAACAGGAACATACCTAAACATAACAAAAGCAATATACAGTAAACCAACAGCCAACATCAAACTGAATGGAGAGAAAGTCAATGTGATTCTTCGAAAGTCAGTAACAAGACAAGGCTGTCCGCTCTTTCAGTATATCTTCAATTTCGTACTTGAAGTTCTAGCTAGAGGAGTAAGACAACAAAAGGAGATCAAGGGGATACAAATTGCAAAGGAAGACTTCAAACTGTCACTTTTTGCAGATGATATGATAGTTTACATAAGTGACTCAAAATATTCTATCAGGGAACTCCTACAGCTGATAAACACCTTCAGCAAAGTGGCAGGATACAAGATTATCTCAAAAAAAAATCATTACCCCTATATATACAGATGACAAAGGGACTGAGAAAGAAATTAGAAAAACATCACTCTTTACAATAGCCACAAACAACATAAAGTATCTTGGGGCAACCCTAACCAAACAAGTGAAGGACTTATATAGCAAGAACTTCACTTCTTTAAAGAAAGAAATTAAAGAAATAACCAGAAAATGGAAATACCTCCCATGCTCTTGGATAGGATAATAAAAATGGCTATCTTTCCAAAAGGAATCTACAGATTCAATGCAATCCCTATTAAGATACTGGCACAATTCTTCACAGATCTTGAAAGAATAACACTCAACTTTATATAGAAAAACAAAAGACCAAGGATACCTAAAACAACCCTGTACAATAAATGAACTTCCAGAGGGATCACCATCCCTGATTTCAAGCTCCACTATAGAGCTATAGTCTGGCAAACAGCTTGGTATTGGCATAAAAACAGACAGTTAGACCAATGGAATCAAATTGAAAACCCTGATATTAACCCACACATATATGAATACCTGATATTTGACAAAACAGCTAAAATTATACAATGTAAAGAGGAAAGCATCTTCAACAATTGGTGCTGGCACAACTGGATGATGGTGTATAGTAGACTGCAGATAGATCCATGTCTATCGCCATGCACAAAACTTAAGTCCAAATGAATCAAAGACCTCAATATAAATCCAGCCATATTGCTGTTAAAAGAGGAAATGAGAGGTACCCTTGAATGAATTGATACAGGAGACCACTTCCTAAACATAACATCAGCAGCACAGACACTGAGGTCGACAATTAATAAATGGGACCTCCTGAAACTGAGATGCTTCTGTAAAGCAAAGGACACAGTCGACAAGACAAAACAGCAGCCCACAGAGTGGGAAATTATCTTTACCAACTCCACATCTGACAGAGGGCTGATCTCCAAAATATACAAAGAACTCAAGAAGCTAGTCACCAAAACACCAAATAATCCAATTAAAAAATGGGGTACAGAACTGAATAAAGAATTCTCAATAGAGGAATCCAAAATGGCTGGACGACACTTAAGAAAGTGTTCAACATCCTTAGCCACTAGGGAAAAGCAGATCAAGGCAATTCTGAGATACCATTTTACCCCCTTCAGAATGGCTAAAATCAGAAGCACCAATGCCAGTTTATGCTGGAGAGAATGTGGAGTGAGAGGAACAGTCCTCCACTGCTGGTGGGGGTACAAACTTGTACAACCATTTTGGAGATTAGTATGGTGGCTCCTCGAGAAAATGGGAATCAGTCTAACACAGGATCCAGCAATTCCACTCTTATGAATATACCCAAAATATGTGCATACATGCAACAAAGACATCTGTTCAGCTATGTTCATAGCAACATTATTTGTAATAGCTTGAACCTGGCAACAACCTAGTTGCCTCTCAACTGATAAATGGATAAAGAAAACGTGGTACATTTACACAATGCAGTACTACTTATCTGAAAAAATAATCTTGAAATTTTCAGGCAAATTGATGGAACTAGAAGAAACCACCTTGAGTGAGGTAACCCAGTTGCAAAAAGATAAACGTACTATGTACTAACTCATATATGGATTTTAAACATAGAACAAATGATCACCCACCTACAATTCACACTGCCAGAGAAGATAGGAAACAAGGAAGACCCTAAGAGAGACATACATAATCCTCCACAGAAGGGGCAAGGAACATGATCTCCTGATCATATTGGGAGCGGGGGGGCAGTGAGTGGAGAGGGAGTTAGGAGAAAGACAAGGAGAGAAGAGGAAGGGTAAGGAGAACATGAGGGAGCAGGAAGATTGAGTTGGGGAAGGAATAGAGGAGAGCAAGAAAAAAGGAAAGAAAGAAAAAGAAAAAAAAAGACACCATAATTGATGGATTATAGGTTTGAAGAGAGATCTGTCAGTAGGGAAATGTCCATAGACCTACAAAAATGATTCCAACTAACAATCTGAGTAATAGTGGAGAGGATACCTTAAATGTCCTTCCCCAATAATGAGATTGATAACTACCTTATATGCCATCCTAGAGCCTCCGTCGCAGTAGCAGAAGCAGACACCCACAGCTAACACTGAGCTGATTTCCTGGAATAAAGTTGCAGACAGGGAGAAATGATGAGCAAAGGGGCCAAGACCAGGCTACAGAAACAAATGGGAGCTTATGAACCCCAGACTGATAGCTGGGAAATCAGCATAAGACTGACCCACAGATCCTGAATGTGGGTCTTAGTTTGAAGGCCTGGGCAGCCTATGGGACCTCTGACAGTGAAACCAGGATGTCTCCCTGGTGCGTGAAGAGACTTCTTGAGCACATTCCCCATGGCGTGATAGTCTAGAGACATGAGGGAGGGCCTAGAAGAGGGTCAGGGGGAAGCCTGGGAGCATGGTAGTGGAGGGAACTGGGATCAATATGTAAAGTAATAATAATATATATATATGTATATATACATATATATATATGGTGTGTGTATCTGTGTGTGTGTGTGTGTGTGTGTGTGTGTGTGTGTGTGTGATTAATGGAAGATTTACAATTGTGCGCAAGTCATTTTGTAGAATAATAAAATTTGTTAACTCATCAGAGGCAGGAAATTCATGCAGTGTCATTTGTTTGTTTGGGAGGTGCTCTTTCAAGACCTAATGCAATGACATGTGAAACTTAACTTCTGTATGTGCATAGGCATGTTGTGAATGTCCTATGTCTCCTAGTCAATTATGAGGTTTATGAATACTTTCTATGAACAGCTTGCTCCAGGTCTCTAGGGTCTTCCTTTGCTGAGATGAGGAATAAAAAGAGGGAAAGATGGAATGGTCACATAAATTTTCCAGCCACACTGAATGAAGAGTCCCATCAACTTCTTGGACATGTTCACAAGGTGAGGATGGTTGACTTTTGGCAAGTCCTGGACTTAACCTGGTAAACTATGAAGCTTACAGACTATTAAACACTCACAAATCTCTTACTAGAACTCAGTGAATGACTTATTTTGGAGGAATGGGGTGAGATACTAAAAGAAATTATTATAGGTTATATCAAACTGTCCATGAAGTAAAATAATAGAATTTTGTTTAGTATCACTTTACATCTTTAATTGATATTTGTTGCCTGTTTATCTTGGGTGGTTTATATAAACTGATTATCTTGACTATTCCTATCTGAATGTCATTTAGAGACATTAGACATTGGTTTAGAGTTTGCTCTCTGTGTTATAAATCAATCAATTCATTTTGGGAATCAAATAAGAAATGAAGATGCTACATCAATTATTTCTGTAAACAATCATGTTGATGGGTAAACAAAATCTGGGCAGAAATGAGTACTACTGAAATACAACCTCTGGTGGAAACAGTGATGAAGCCGGCAGTGGGGTTCTTGAAAACACTGGGAGTAGGTCTAGTAGATTTATTTACTCTTAAAAATTTTCGTTATATATATATTTTTTATCTCTAAATGATACTCAGGATTACATGTATTGTGAAATATAAAGTATATTGTTGTTAGTGAGCTCAAATGGCATTTGCTGCACAGAGAGAATGCAGAATTCATGAGCATGGATACAGGTCCGTTTTGAGGGTGAGTGGGAAAAGGGGGATGGCTTCTTTTCATGGAGCTGCTTACTCAGCAAAGAAGTAGCAAGTTTGTTACCTATGGAGAATTAATTCAGTAATAGAAAATAGGAGATTCTTCACATTTTTTTTGAGAGAGAAGTGATTATAATGGCAATTTTTGAGACATAGAGGAGGAACTGACCACTAAAATATAGAGGTGTTGGTGGCACCGAAAATAGCTTTCATAAATTCAAATGAGTGTGGCCAATATATTTTTCTCCAGGATAGTTGACTGCACAGGGTTGGAAGTGTAGGTGAAGAGAAAGGAAAAGAAATGGGCACAATGCTCCCAGATAGAACAATTCGTTGTGAGAGTGGAAGTATTTTCATGGAAAGATCAGTGATTGTGACCAAACACAGGGAGAGGCATTTAAAAGTAGGAGTTGAAAGATGGGACCATTGCTGGAAATGGCAAGCTCTGCTGTGTGCTTAGGAAAGTGGGTGGTGGAGAGAGATGATACCAAGGAACATAGAGAACTGGATGTTGAAGCATTTTCCCCTACATCTTGTAAAATTACTAAAACTGACAAAAGAACCAGAAATGAGGAAAAGGCAGTAATCTAATGAGAAAAACTTTCAATAAATGATGAATGGCAATTATCATCCACAAACAACAAATACAGCAGAAAAAAAAAAAAAGATGTAGGGCATATTATCTCTTAGTGACATGAGAATTAAGCCAGAGCACTGCCTGGTACCAAGTAATTTTATATAGTATCATAAATTAGTAACCCATAGGTGACCTGATAGATCACCTCCTACTCTCTTGATTATGAAATATTGGATCTGCATACTGTATGGCATTATATTGTCTTTGTATTGTTTGACTGCTGAGGAGATAACTGTTAAACGAATGCTGCTAGATTAATTCAATTTATATATTTTAAAAATGCTTTGACTTCAAAATTTAAGTCTAAGGACAGGTTACTGGGAAAAAGTATTTCTATTTTTGTTTCCACATAAAATAAAAGGCTGTGAATTCCTTCCAGACTAATGTGGTTTGATCAAGCCAGACCCCCTGAAACAGAGTTCCTGGTGATCCAACATTCAAAACAGCTTGAACAAGGCAAACTTGCAGACTACAGCCAGGATTTCTGCATCTTATTAGGATCCCCAAGACAGTTCCCCCTATCAGCAGGAAGTAGTTTGTAAAGAACGACGCCCAAATTCCCAAATGTTGTTTATAAATGTTTGTTTTCGTTTAAATAGGTTTGGTTATAAATGGTAAATGATCACAGCCAATTCTTTTTAAAGGTAAAAAGTAAATTATGGTATATATATGAATACTTTGTTTTGGAATGGATTTTCATTTATTGGTACAATTTAAGATCAATTGTGTGATATCTATATTTCTCTTGTTTAGATAATTGTTTGCATAGCTCATTTAGAAATGTAATGTATAATTTAGTACAGATTATAGTTACCTATAATAGTCAAAACTTAAGTTAGGTTTTACCTATAATAGTCAAGACTTATAGTTAGATGAGTTAGGTTTTCTAGATATACAGAAAATATTTGAGATGAATAGGCATTCTTCAAACCTTTCAAAGACCTACAGAACATGGCATTTAAAATGATTTAGGGTTTTTCTTGACAATGAGGCACAATTGCTCCTGGCAATACCACCTGTGTCAGAAAG
This sequence comes from Phodopus roborovskii, assembly GCF_943737965.1. Classification (NCBI taxonomy): domain Eukaryota; kingdom Metazoa; phylum Chordata; class Mammalia; order Rodentia; family Cricetidae; genus Phodopus; species Phodopus roborovskii. Next base: position 39,667 of record NW_026125048.1, read on the forward strand.
GAAGATGGACATTGAAAAAACTCGTTATGGAGTTTGCTTTCAATATGGCAAGACTAGCCATTTGCTAGTCCTTCTAGACTGCTCCTTCTAGACTATTTAACTTTATGCTATATAAACTAAACTTACAGGACCCACAGGAAAGTGACTGCTGATACAAGATGGGCATTACTGTAGGGTTCCTTCTTCATAGAAGAGTCTGCCAGACAGTCTTCAGGACATAGAGAAAAATAATTCACAAGCTGCCAATACATGTGGACAGTTTAAAGTTTCCTGCTTTGATGAAGAGTCTGCCAGATGCACTATGGGCTATAGGCTGAAGATGGAACAATATAGAAGAAATTTGGGTGACTGATCTGGTAACGAGATGTCTCTGTCATTTATAGAGTCTATATACTATCCTTCTGTGATTTTTGAGGGAGTTGAAGGTATGGTTATAGTTTTCCTTAGTTAGGATTAAAGATAAGTTATATATAGAACTTTATATATAGGATAGATGATATAATATTTTCTTTAAATCTTGCTAGATGTTAATAGACTAAATATTGTTAACCGTGGTTCCTATTTGATAACTGTCTTGTTATGTATTTTTCTGTGTTAAGGTTAAAACCCTTCTTTTTATTTTAGACAGAAAGGAGGAGATGATGGGAGATGTCAAACTGTAAATATGTTTCTCTTATTGGTTAATGAATGAAGTACTGTTGGCCAATAGGAAAGCGAGATAGGCGGGACTAGGGGACAAGGAGGATTCAGAAAGTAGTAGGGAGGAGTTTCAAGATGTAGGACCAACAGGGTAGAATGCCAGGCCCACTCTCTGGTAAGATAAGACCACATGGAAATACTTAGATTAATAGAAATAGGTTAATATTTAAGACAGAGCTAGCCAATAAGTAATGCTAGTAATAGGCTAACAGCTTTATATCTAATACAGTGTCTCTGTGTGTTATTTGGAGCTGGCATGACAGTGGGACCAGGCTGGTGGTAAAACATACTCATAACACTGGCGTCTGTGAACTCTTAGTATTTGTAGAACATCTACCCAGGACCTTCTGGCCTTGACAGTTTCAATGGAGAAGTCAGGTGTAATTTTGATAGGTCTGCCTTTATATGTTACCTGGCCTTTTCCCTTCACTGCTCTTAATGTTCTTAATATTCTTTCTTTATTCTGTATGGTATTTTGATTATTATGTGGCTATGTTTTTTTTTTTTTTTTGTTTTGTTTTTTTTTGTCTATTTGGTGTTCAGTATGCTTCTTGTACTTTCATGAACATGTCCTTTTTTAGATTGGAAAAGTTTTCTTCAATGATTTTGTTGAATATATTTTCTGCACCTCTGAGCTGGGCTTCTTTGCCTTCTTCTATGCCTATTATTCTTAGGTTTGGTCTTTTGACACTGTCCCACATTTCCTGGATGTTTTGTGTTAAGAATTTGTTGGATTTAAGATTTTCTTTGGTCAATGAATCTATTTCCTCTAGTTTATCTTCTGCACCTGATATTCTCTCTTCCATCTCTTGTATTCTCTTGGTTATGCCTGCATCTGTAGTTCCTGATCATTTGTCCAGTTTTTCTATTTCCAGCATTCCCTCAGTTTGTATTTTCTTTATTATCTCTATTTCAGTTTTCAGGTCTTCAACTCTTTGAATTGTTTCCTTCATTTGTTTGATTGTTTTTTTTTTCCTTGGCTTTCCTTTCTTTAAGAGATTTGTTCATTTCTTGCATTTTTTGTTTGGTCTTTTCCTCTGTTTCTTCCAATTTTTGGTTTGTTTTTGTCTTCCAATTCTTTAACGGATTTTCCCATATCATCTTTGAGGGTCTTTATCATTTTCATGAAGTTATTTTTTAAGTCGTTCTCTTCTGCTTCATCTGCTTTTGTGTGTTCAGGTCTAGTTGGTATAGAGTCTCTAATATTCTGGTGGTGTCATACTGGTCTTTCTAGTGGGTCTAGTGGGTCTAGTAGTGTAGTCTTTCTAGTGGGTGCAGGTAGAGTCTCTCTCTCTACCCTGCTCTCCTGGTGGGTATTGGTGGGAGTTCGATGTCTGTAACTCTGGATGATCTGAGCTGTCTTGGAGGTCTCTGTCAGAGGGCAGTTGATGGGGCCCAAAGATCAGTTGAGTATGGCCTCACGGTGGTCCTGTGAGTATGGCTAGGCAGGTCCAGTATGCTTAGAGCCAACCCAGGAAGTTCCAAGGAGGTGGAAGGGTGTTAGACTCACAATCTGGCCCAGTGCTCATCCCAAGCAGTGGGCCCAGCAGGACCAAGGGTGGATTTATTTTTTTAAGAGCTAGACTTTTTAAAGTGTTTGAATTTGTAAGACTGTTGGACTTTTCAAGTTTGTAGAACGCTTCATACTAGAATGTTTGTATTAATGTGTGATATTGCAATGGAAAATAAAGGAAAGGTTTTGGCTTTAGCAGTGGTGTGTTTGTATGTCAAAATCACAAGAGGCAGTTGTGCTAGGAGTTTTATGTCAACTTGACACAAGCTAAAGTCATCAGAGAAGGAGGGAGCCTCAAGTGAGAAAATGCCTCTTTAAGGTTGAGCTGTAGTCAAGCCTGTAGGTCATTTTCTTAATTAGTGGTTAATGGAGCACAGCCCATTGTGGGTGGGGCCATCCCTGAGCTTGTGGTCCCCATGTACTAGGCTGAGAGAGTATCATCCATCCATAGGGAATAGGCTCCCAAAGTTCATTTGTGCACTAAAGATAAATACTGGTTCCACTGTTAGAGGTCCCATGGACTTTCCCAGGCCTCCTAACTGGCACCCACATTCAGAGGGTTGGGTTAAATCTAATGGTAGTTTGCCAGCTTTAGGACTGGAATGCCTGTGCTCTCACTAAGTCAGGTCATCTGTTTCTGTAGGTTTCTCCAGCAAGGTCTTGCTCCTTTGCTCATACCTCCTCCCTCTCTACAACTGGATTGCAGGAATATGGCTCAGTGAAACCATCCTGAGTGAGATAGCCCAGTCACAGAAAGACAAGCATTCTATGTACTCACTCATATATGGATATTAGACATAGAGCAAAGGATTTTCAGACTACAATCCATACCAGCAGAGGAACTAGGAAACAAGGAAGACCCTAAGAAAGAAATTCATGGTCCCCTAAATAAGAGGAAAGGGACAAGAACTCTTGAGAAAATTGGGAGCACAAAGAGAAAGGGGAGGAGGGAGGAAAAAGAGAAGGGGAAGAGGGAGAGCAGAACAAGATGGATTAGAAAGACTGAGTCAGGGGAGGCATAGAGGAGAGCAAATAAAGAGATGCCTTAATGGAGGGAGTCAGGATAGGTTTAAAGAGAAATCTGGCACTAGGGAAATGTTCAGAGATCAACAAAGATGACCCCGACTAAGAATCTAAGCAGTAGTGCAGAGGCTGCCTTTGGTGTTCTTCCCCTGTAATGCCATCCTAGAGCCTTCACCTCCATGTTTCTAAGAAGGTTCAGTTTGGGACTCTCCTTCAGTCCAAAATAAGGCCTTTTAAACTTATCTTCTGCACATGATAATCAGTTCAATCTTGTGCAGGTAGCCACAGCAACAGTGAATTCATGGGTCCACAGTTGTATCATGTAAAGGGTATATTGTTTCACATAATTCCTACCCAAACTCAGATGCTTATATTCTTTTTGCCCCCTCTTCCACAATGTTCCACAATGAGTCAACTTCTGAAGTCATTTATAGAGGATTCACAGATTTATATGTAAATTTATGAGAATTGTCAAATCGCAGAGGTTCTTTGATCAACTGTGAATGTTTGCATTAACCCCTACTCTCAAGAAAAAAATTTCTTGATGAAGATTGATAGCTGGACTAAGGAAAAAGTATAAACATAAGCATTTAGAAGCAACTTGACAACGTGTCTATCTAGAAAAAACAAAGGGATAGGAAATTCTCCTCTGGGGTCTCTGACCTCCCTGGACAAGGGCTTTTGACCAACTTTACAGTATCAGTCATGAGTTCCCCTCTAAGGAATTGGCCTCAAATACAATCAAAGTAGTTTGTTGTCCTCATAATAGTGACACCACTATTGTACTACTGGCCATATGTTATCAGAAATCATTACTGTAGCTTCTGGGGTGCACAGATAGGAAGGATCTTCAATGACTTTTTTTCTTCATCCACTTACATAACTCTTTCCATTGCCATTAAAGCTAACCATAAGGGAGGGTTCTTACAGCTCATACTAAGGTTAATTTCTCAATACATTACAACCCATGTGCACAGTGTCTCCAGCAACAGAGTCTGACAATTTGTTTTTGTTGTCATCCCAGAAGGATGACAATAACCTGTTACGTTTGGGTGGCCACAGCTCACAGGACAGTATCTCACTGCCATTGGAATTTGCATTTAATAACTTTAGGCTGCTTGGTAAAACATTTTCCACCCATGTACACTGCCTCAATCTATAGCTTCCTTCTTCTTCTTATATTATTATTATTAATATTATTATTGTTATTACTATTATTATTCTAAGCTGTGATTTTAGTAGACTTATAGTATAAATTTTCACCCTCATCTTCCCTCAAGCTTTCTTACCCAACATTTCCTACCCTCTACTTTCCGATCATTTATGCCATCCCCATTTCTTAAGGTCCTGTTTCTGCCCCACCCCTCACCACTTATGGCTCCTCTCTGGCTGGTCTGGCCTTTATAAACACTCCAAGTATACTGTAATCTATGAATCAAAGCCAAGATCTGTATTCAAGAGGGATCATGCAGTTATTTGTTTATCTGTTCCTGAATTATCTCATTCAGCATGAATTTTTTCCAGACCCATACTTTTTCCTGCACATTTTATAATTTCATTTATTACAAGTGTATAAAATGCCATCATGTACACCCACCATAGTTTCATTATCTATTCACTGGCTGATGGACATCTATAGCCTAAAATTACTGAAATACTTTCCTTGTCATAAAATGATAGTTTCTTTCTCTGAGTCATTAATTTTCTTTTCTTTAGCTTATGATTTCTATGAAACTTGTTTTTTTTTTTCAGCTCAACATTGCCACTTCTATATGGGCTATGTCTGGGTGTGATTCTCCATTAGTGGGGGAAAATGATGTTTTTAATTCTTGTTAATCTATCATGTAAATCAAATGGAGTTCTTCACAGTGACTCTCTTTGACCTGAGAAGCTGGGTCTCAGCTCTTAAAATATTTCACTCTGGCTCTACATTGATAGGACCTCTGCTCTTAGATCAGGAGTCATAAACCAAAGAAAATATCACCTAGCATCTATATACTGCTTATTTGACCACAATCCTCATGGCCTACTATGGCTTCTGGTCTCAAACTCTCAAGCCCATTTTCACATTAGTGTATATTGTTGGACAATATCTTACCTAAATTATAATCCCTAACCTTATCAGAGGCTGTTACCACAGATGTGGATAGAGCTTAACAAAAATACCTTTGTGTAGGGCTCTGATAAAGAATTCCATCTACCATTTATTAATTCCAGAATTATTCAAACTAAATTGGCCCAAAATGAGTTACAACTCTTGATTTCTTGTAGGGTAGACAAAAATTATAATAAGTATAAAACCTTCCCTTAATAACAAGATCTTAAGAATGAAAGAAGCCCTAGTGTGACAATTGCTTATTACTGTGAAGATATTTTTTGTTGTTTGGGTAGAAAATGAAGATTTCCCAAGTATTCTAAGTATTATTTCAACCCTTCATATATACTACCTGTTTTTCCATAGATTGTCTCATAAAACTTACCATAGACTAGAGAGTGATTTTCGAGACGGATGCCAATGTTTCAGAAGTTCTGCACACTTATACTGATTATCTATGAAAGTATGACATAGTAAGTCCTGTGACTTGGAAGCAAAGTATGGACATTGTTTTTATCTTAGTATTTATTTTGTGATCAGGGCAGGAGGATACCTATGAATTAAATTTTATGGACCAGCCAATGCTTTCTATCTGAGGGGTCAAGAGAGAAGCTTGGTAACTTATGTAGAAGGATTTGCCACCTTCTTCTAGTTTTGTGATGTACATCTGAGCTGTATGTGTTGTGTAACATGATTGCTCTATTTCTGGGGAAACATGGATGAACATCAACTCAACTGAGATTCCTGTGTGATGATAGGCCAAAATAAGAATGCTACCAAAGTTCGACTCTGTAAACCAATGAATTTTACTGAAGTTACTATGAAAATATGAGTGTGTGGCTACCCTCAGGAGCAGTAATTACAACATCAAAAGCCCACCTCATTATGGATGATGGCTCAGAAAGGCTAGAAACCAAGAGGGCATTGCACTGTTTGCAGACAGCTCAACATACTGGGGAGTATCTCTTTCAGGACAGCTCAGGTAGTCTAAGCTTTCTCCATATAGACCAGATACTTTGTCCCTTTGGGATAGCTTGGCTAGTCTGAGGTTGTTTCTTAGCAGCCCTAACTGCTTATAATGGCTTAGAAGGGGGAAAGGTCTGTTTTAGGGAATGCCTGGGGATATTGAGTCATTTACTTCCTGAGTTTTAATGAACCTCCCTAAGAGACAGAATGTTTTACCTCCCTTTAGAATATCCTGTCTCTCAACAAGCTTCCATCCAAGATATAATGTTTTATTTTGTAGAAAATTATCACACAAGTATAAATTATGTGTCTCTCCAAAAAAGAATCATAGAAGAGAAATAGAAGATATAAAAGTAAGTTATTTGGACATGTTCATGTTTCAGAGAACTTTAATCTTAAACAATTGATAGGATTTATTAATTATATTCAGTTAACAGCTAAAATCATGTTAAGATTTAGTTACTCAGTTAACAGCTAAAATGGTATATACTTAAATTGTCTATTAAGACACAACTGTTTTTTGAACTTTTCATAAGTTCTTAGAAGCCTTTTAAGCATAGAGCAATGAAATATCCACAAAAGTTTGAATGAAATAAATAAAGATAACATCACAAATGTAAAAGCAAGTAAGAAAACTAAAAGGACTAAACAGAAATACAATTGAGTCTATGACAAGGGTAATAAAAGTGAAAAATTATCTCCAGAGATGCTGAAGGGTTGGGAAGTGTTAGACAACCTCATTTCCGTTCTTTTCATAAAACAAAATAAGCATATTCATTTCTTTGTCCATAAACTCATAAAAACACCATTGTTTCTCTATGACATCAGGAGGTATATGAGCAGGCAGGAAGAAGATTTTGGGGCCCAAATGAGATCTGTGCAAGGATAACATGAGTCACAGATTTGGCTGATGATATTTTTAACATCTTGAATGTATGTTTCATACACGTGATGGTGGAGCTGACTCATAACTCACCTGCTTTGCTTCTTCTAACTGGAGGTTCTTTATATATTACAAATCATTCTGGTTTATATTTTCCTAAGAGTTTTATGGCATTTAATTGGTTTCTCATATAACCAGTAATAGAAGTGCCTATCTGTATGGGATCTGATTATAGCAAGCAGAAAAGTTAAACCATTATAATGTTCATACATACTAGAGTTTGTATTGGAAAAAAAGTGATTGTGAACTGGGTTATTGTCATAGTTTTGTGTTTTGAAAGAATTACATGAAAAAAATCATAGGTATAACTTTATTTATTATTTTTCTTATTTTACTTATCGATCCCAGTTCCCTCTCCATCCCTTCCTCTCTCCCTCTCTTCCACCCTCCCATGCCCCCTGACCACCCTCCTCCCTCCCATTACTTCCCATGTAGGGTAATACCTTCCAGGAGGGGTCATCTAAATTTGTCAAGTCATTTGGAGTAGGGACTAGGCCCTCCCTCCTTCCTCTAAGCTAAGGGGTTATCCCTCCATGGGGAATGTGCTCCCAAAGTTCTTTTGTGCACCAGGAATACATCCTGGTTCTACTGTCAGAGGTCCCTTAGACTTCCCAGGCCTTCCACCTGAGACCCATGTTCAAGGGGTCTGAGTTGATATAACTTTTTTTATGAGAGGAAACTATTTCATTTCCTGCTTTGCTACTGTGGTGTCCTTCACACTGACAAAACTCCCTGTGCTAATGTGAACGCATGCATATCACCAGAGTAGATAAGACAATGAACATGGGATGCTGTCTCCAGCAGACACACGCTGTACAGAGAAAAAAAAAAAGCACATAACTTAAATTTCAAGAGCACAGGACTTTGTGAATAGTACAGTAGTACTTTACAATTTTGGTGTGATCTGAAGTTGGAGTGCTTACTCTCACAGGAAGTTAAATTAGGTAACATAAGTAATGATCCTGCAGCATGCACATTTCCTCAGCATGAACATTAAGGCACAGCTAATCTGGGGGAGAAGTCCCTAATGAGAGCATAAGCACTAATACAAGGATGAAACTGAGTGTTATTTGTTAATTTTGAAAATCTAAGCAGATTTAATATATATGTGTACATGTTTGTATCTGTGCTTTTTCTGACATGTAAATCATTCTTGTTTTATTGTGGAGTTACTATTTCTTATATAATTTTAAAGTTTTAAAGAGTAAATTGCTGAAGAGAAGCATTGAGAAGGCAGGCACTCATCAAGGTGATTATTTAAATTGGAGGGAATCACTAGAGCAGCAATGAGGTTCAATAGCTCAGATTTGAAATGCAGGAGATAATTACTCCAGCTAACTGCCATTTATATACAACGATGGTTATTATTTTGGGGTGAGAGCCACATAATTCTGAAATTATATGATAAAATAGGCTAGAATCTATTGCTTAGCCCCGAAGTCATGCAAACTTCTACTGTGCAAATGACTTGTTCTTTCCAGATGAAAGCATATTAAATATAGTCACATTACAAGATAATGTCAGACCTAAGCTGCCCCCTGGTCTTGTGCCTTCAAATTCCGTCTCAACCGAGTCATTTTTCTGTAGGGCAGAGCTGAAAGTTGTGTATGGTATCGATTTTGTAGCACCAGGACTGAACTAATTGCTGCCTTCACAAAACGCAGAACAAACAGCTCAGCTGATTGCGAATGTGGTTACCAGGCAAAACCCAAAAGTTAGGCTTGAGAACATGGTACTTCCTGCTCATGATGGAATTTACTTAGTCTGACAAGTCATACACATGTTATCTATTTTCTCTTTATTGGTAATAAGTCAACAAGAACATGTGCAGTTTTAAGTCTACAAACAGACAGGGTTCTTTAGTTGTAAAATATCACAGTTAGAAAATCTATAAGTATCAATAACTCAAAATGTTAAGTAAGGTTGCCTTCTTAAACTACATACATTCATGCTTTTTATGTCTCTATGTATATAATAACATATGTGTGTATTATATGTGTGTATGTACATATTGATCTTTCTTTATGTATCTATACACATGTATAGTTTTTCAGGTATTCATTGCTTTTATAAAAATACATTGGCTGTGTATTTTGTAAACTTATTTTCTCATTACTATTTGTTAAAAAGAGACCATATTAAGTACAAAAAATGTGTACTTTTTGAGATGTCCTATGCAGTTCATTATGCCATGAATAAATGAAGATAGGTTGATTTCCTCCCGATTATGTATATCTTCAAGCCACGTTCTTCTTATAGAACAGTAACAATGTTAGTTTTTCTGTACTTTATCATACTGAAGAATTTCCCTACATGTTTGGGTTTTGGAGTGTTTGGCAGTCAGAGCTCAGAATCCTGACTCTAGGGCTGCATAGTCATGAAGGGGGAAAAGGCGCAAATTCATTATTAGACTAGCAAGGAGTGGTGATCAACAAGTGAATTGGGAAGGAAATCTCCTCAAATGCTTTAAGGATATGGAGGAAAAGAACAGTTAATCTGAAATGCACAACTTAAAGACACCACAGAAGCCTCCCACCTGATTGTGGCCTTCCTGGTGATATGCCTCCTGGATGTCAAAGTGTCTAGATGGAGGGACATTGGCTGCTGGTCTCTGTGTGTAAACATGCTGCTGACTGACATGGTGAAGATGTTTATTACAAAGTTCATGCAATGTCAGTGGGAAAGATCAATATTTAACCCAGGTTCACTGTGATCTGTATGTCTGCCTGGGAATACAGAATGGAAAATGAGCAGGCCAGAAAAAAGAAAAAGTAAGGGAATTTTTCATAAGCTAGCTGCCTTATCATGGACACTGATATTTATGACAGTAAAAACAAGTCAGAAATTACTTGTATTTTAAGTTTTACTTCATGACCCATACATTTAATTTTTATATTGTTTTAGCAGTTTGAGAAAAATGTTAAATTTTCATTTGTCTCAAATTCCAGAACTTGAGGCATCTACTGTGTTCCTTCTTCTGATTTGGAAGACTAAAAGCTAAGGAGAAGTATGTCATTTAGTAATTAAGTAGGGGTGTGGTCTGGAAAGCATAGTGCCTGTCCTGCTCAGGTCAGAGAGGCTTGAGGCCAGAAAGACGCATGTGGCTTGTGAACCCAGCTTAGTGTGGACACCTGGCAAACATAATAACCATTAAAAGTTTTAGTCTTCTGTGTGGTAAAATACTCTGAAAATTTACTCAGCTTGTGCTTGTGCCATAGAGAAAGTAAAAATTACTCTCCATCACATACAAATAAAAATATGCATGCAATTCTAGACCCAGGGGTGAGTTCAAACAGCTCTCCATAGCCCCCTTTCATTTGCCAAGTTGGATGGTTCTCCTTGTGTTATTGAATTCTTTTTCCACAATAGGAATTACAGGCAAAATTTAGTCTCTATTTAAGAGACTGTCACTGAAAAAAGACACTGAAAATAATTCTTTCCGATTGTATTATCTTTTAGTAGAAGACGCAATGAAAAAAATAAAATACCGTGCATTTCCTGGGAACAAGGAAGCCTGTTAAAAGGCCCTGGGAGAGAAAGCAAAGCATGAATGTCTGTGTAACAGCAAGAGGGTGATGTCACAAAGGCCCCTGCAGCTGTGTGGGGCCTGTGGAGTTGGCTCCTGTCAGAGGCATGATTAGTGCAACCCCCTAGTGCAACTGTCCATTGAGGGTGACCAATTTAAAAACAAGGAGTGAGCCAGTTAATTACATTGTCAGCAATAAATCTAGCAGTGGGCCATTGGGGCAGCCAAGCCTGGATTCATTCAGGCAGCCATCTGTCCATCTTCCTCATCCGCTGGACACTTACTCTTATAGAACTGGTTTGGACAAGCAGCCTAGTGGACAAGGATTGTCTTATCTTGTCTTGTGGCTGTCTTCATTGAGTTTTACGCATTTCTGAGAACTTGGCAGTAGGAATTGAGAACTCAGGACAAGTCTTGTGTCTAAAGATGTGGGAGCAGACGTCTCCTCTCCCTTTTTGTTTGCTTCACAGTTTCTTTTGTTCCTCCTTTAACCCCTGAATATGTTTTAAAGAATAAAGAAGTGTGCATTTGCATACACACGTGTTCAGTGCCTGTGGATGCAGCTCTGTGAACACTCATGTGAGCACATTTAGAGGTCACAGCATTATGTCGAATGTCTTCCTGCAGAGCTCAAGGCCCTGCTGCCTTCAGATAGATTCTTTCACTGAACCAGAAGACTGCCAGTTTGGCTAGACCCACAGACCAGTGAACTCTCAGGATCTGCTTGTCTCCACCCCAATTTTCAGGGTTACATATATACCCAGTCATGACCACCTTGCCCCCAACTCTTACCCCTGAGCAAACTCCAAACCCTTAAAGCATGTTTGTTTGTTTGTTTGTTTTTTAATAATATTGCACAAAGGCAAAAAAAAAAAAAAAAAAAAAAAAAAAAAAAAAAGGTAGTGGTAGCCTTGTGTAAGAGTTGTCTGCTGAAATGAAGACCAGCGGTGCCTGTTGTTTTATAATGCCCATTAACACCGGATCTATTATTCTGTTAGCCAGATGGTGAACAGCTGGTTTGGTAGGATGCTGTACTTTCCTTTAGACCTATGACTTCGCCTTTCTAGTCCTTCTTAGCACAGGGCAGTATAAGGAATCAGATAAACCTTGCTCTTCCCTCATGCCCAGGGGTAACATGCAGGGTTTAAGACTCAAACAACCTCTTTGTTTCTTTTGTGTTTTGCCTCTTTTTTAAGTCTATGGCTTTTTTCAATGTTTTTAACCAAGATTTGAATTTGTCATATCTGATTTCAATTCAAAATAAGTAAGCCCTTCAAATGACCAGTGAACTTTTCTTACAACCTTCAAAAACAAATGAGTATTCTTCTACCCCCATGTCCCACTAGAGCCAGATGCAGTGTGGTCATTTTAGTGAATGAACAAAAACAAAGAAGAAAAAGAATGGGAATTTTGGTAAATTCATCTTCTTAAATTTGTTCCACTATTTTCCCTCAAATGGGTTTTATGATGGCTTGGCTTTTAAATAGATTGTTTTTCCGATGATGGGATTAATAACTCATTGACATTATTTCAAATACAATGTGTATTTGGGGTGGAAAAGTAGTATTGATGATGTCATGGAACTATTACACTCTTTTAACATTCTCTTTAGAGAAGAAAGAAAAATGATTTTTTCTGTTCTTTCTCTCTTCCTTATTCCTTCCTTTTCTTTATCTTTATTACATTCCATATTTTTCAGTCCTTAGTATTTGCCAGACTGTCTACATACTGCTGACAAGTGATGGACAGTCTATGTCCTTGAGAAACTGGCAGTTAGAAGCAATTTTACTCCCTTGCATGTGTGGTCTTTATTGTGACTTTAGGAAATCTTTCTAAGAGAAATGCATTCCTAGACACTGGGAGTTTGGAAGATTCTCCACAGTCAGAGCTTCTCAGTAGAAGTCTGAAGGTTGGTTAAATTCCATCTAGATAAAAATATGAAGACTATTTAGGGACATGAGAACAGGGCAACAAAGTGAGGAGGGAACATGCTTTCCAGATCAAAGTTGCTGTTATACCCAATCCCAGTATGGAATTCCCTATAGATGTGATATTACAGTATATGGATGCATGTTTATGTATTTGTTTTCTGGTAGATGATATGAGGAATTAGACTTGTTTAGATAAAAGATGGGCTGGCCTGACGATTTTGAAATTTCTGAAGAAAACAAAGTATGGATAATACAGTAAAAGCTACTACTTATTGAGTTATGACCACACTTACTTTATTAGAAGATAAATTGGTCACTTTAGCCTTTGATGAGTAGTTGGGAACAGGGAGTATGTTTCACTGAATCAGACTCTTGTGTAGAGTTTCTGAAAATCAGAAAAATATGCATAAAATATTCAAATATGATAAGGAGATGCCTTAGCTGGGCTTTGGAGGCTGTAAGTGAGTATTAGAAAATCTGTTGGGGAGAAAGATTGAGGCCACCATATGGATAATTTATCTGTAAAGGAGAAAATGTGTCTTATTTGTAATCAATAGGAAGATACTAAAATTTTTTAAAGAATTAGGATGGTTACAGTATCCTAGAATGCCACTTGGAAACATGAGTTTAGAACAAATAGAATGAGCTAAAGTTGGGGTAAGGGATCAGTTATTACATAAGTCTAGTAGTCATAATATTTATATAAATGAAGAGAATGACCATGAGGCATTGCTATGAAATATGTCACAAGGCATGGACTCTAAACACTGAAATGGAAATGTATAGAACACAACTTGAAATATAGAACTGAAGGTCAGGCAAAGGTTTCTTTAAATATAAACTTCAAAATTCAGCCTTGACATCCACTGTGACCTTAAACAAGTTGTTTAACCACTTCGAACACTGTGTTATTTTTTTTTAACTAAGAAAATAAAGAGCAAATCCTCACACATGCATGATCCCATGTTCAGTCTCCAGCACCACCCACAAAACTAGAACACTGATACCCATACTGCAAAAACACTAACCCAATCCCCAAAGTTAGTAAATGTGTTCATTAAAGAAAGATTTAGTGAATAATTCTATACTAGAAGCACTGGAGTATTTTCTCTGAGAGACTGGATGTTAATTAGACAACGGTTTACCCTTAGGAACTTAGTATCTCATAGGGGAGATATACTTAATTAGTCAAAATATTCAATACACAGAGGCACCTCAAAGCACAGTTGAATTCTGTAGTGGGAATTATTTCTAGTTGTGAAAAAAAAAAGGAATAAAGAGGAAAGCAAATTAGCCAGGTCTTGCCAAATTACTGGTATTATGTATATTAAGATGATTGGAAAAGGCTGGAGAAATGGCTCAGTGGGTAGTAGTACTTGTGCTGTAAGAATGAGGACCTGAATCTGATTGTCCATAATCACTGGAAAGCTAGGAGTCAGAGTGTGTGCTCCTACAGGAAGATGGGGGGGTAGACACAGCAGAGCAATCAAAATATCATAGTATAGCCATCCTAGTATACACAGTAACAAACAATAAAAGACCTTGCCTGAAAGAAGGACCAACATTCAAGGTGTCTTTTGACCTTCACATATGTGCCTGGCATATGCATACTTGCACTCACACACATGAGCCCACATACATAGATACATCACACTACAGAGACTAAATAAAAGACAGGGAATAATGTATTTAGTGGTTAGGTTTAGCTTAATTATGATTCATAAGGCATTAGTGTGAAATAAGACTAGGGGTAAAATTGTAAGGGCATTAAAAGCTTTAAATATTAAATTAAGGAATATAAAAGAACCTGACACATTTGAAGAAAATGTGGATGATACCAAAACAGATCAATGTTCAAAATTATTTGAGCCATATTTTATTTTATTTCACATTTTTGTTTAAATTAACAACAATCTTAGTTTACATACCTATTCCACTTCCCTCTCCCTCCCATTCTCCCACTCCCTCCACCTTTTCCGCATTACCCCTTCCACTCCTCAGAGAGGGTAAGGCCTCCTATGGGGGAGCATCAAACTCTGCCACATCATTTGGGCCAGAATCCAAGGCTTTCCCCCTGTATGTAGGCTGAACAAGGTATCCCTCCATTAGGGATGGACTCCAAGAGGCCAGTTCATGCACCAGGGATAAATACTGGTTCCACTGTCCTAGCTCCCCAACTGACATCATGTTCAGGGGGTCTAGTTCAGTCTTATGCAGGTTCCCCAGCTGTCAGTCTGGAATCTGTGAGCTCCCACATGCTCAGATCAGCTGCCTCTGTGGTTTTCCCCAGCATGGTCTTGATCCCTTTGCTCATCATTCCTCCCTCTCTACAACTGGATTCCAGGAGTTTGGCTCAGTGTTTAGCTGTGGGTGTCTGCTTCTACTTCCAGCAGCTACTGGATGAAGGTTCTATTACATCATTTAAAGTGGTCATCAATCTCATTATGGGGGAAGGGCATTTAAGGTAGTCTCTACACTATTGCTTAGATTCTTAGTTGGGGTCATCGTGGATTCCTGGGAATTTCCCCCATGCCAGATTCTTGTTAACCCCATAATGGCTGCCTCTATCAAGGTGTTTCTATCCTTGCTCTCTTCTCTGTCCTTCCCCAAACTTGGTCTTCCTGACCCTTTGTGTTCTCCTCCCCTCTCCCCTTCTTTTTCTCCTCCCTCCCTCCTGACCCCAGTGCTCCCAATTTACTCAGAAGACATTGTCCCTTTTCCCTACTCAGCGGGTCATTACATGTCTTTCTTAGTATCCTCCTTGTTTCCTAACTTCTATGGGTTTGTGAATTGTAGATTGGCTATCCTTTGCTCTATGTCTAATACCCATTTATGGGAGTGTACATATCATGTCTGTCTTTTCGTGTCTGGGTTACCTCACTCAGGATGGTTCCTTCTATTTCCATCCATTTACCTGTGAATTCCAAGACGTCATTGCCTTTTTTACTTCTGAGTAGTGCTCCATTATGTAAATGTACCACATTTTCTTTATCCATTCTTTGGTTGAGGGTTATCTAGTTTACTTCCAGATTCTGGCTATTACAAGTAATACTGCTATGAACACAGTTGAAAAGATGTCCTTGTGGTGTGAGTGTGCATCAGCCCAAGGGTAGTATCACTGGGTCTTGAGGTAGATAGATTCCCATTTTCTGAGAATGCCATATTGATTTCCAAAGTGTTAAGCCATATTTTAAATCAGTTGATTTTAGGATGTTTTCAAAACTCGAGAGAGAAGAAATAAAGATTTAAACTCAAATCTAGACAATGGAATTAGAAGAAGGATAAAGAGGAATACTTCAAAATGTAGATTCAAAAATACTGACTGGTTGTGTTAGAATCTGCACATGTGGGGTATTCCAGATCCACCCGCGCCCCCCAGCTATCCAGGTTATTGCCATTACTTGCTCACCAGAATTTTGGCATTAGATCCCACTGCTGAAGACACTACATACTGGTTACAGGACATAGAAAAACCAAGCTGGTTCTGACTGGAAAACATTTTTCTTGCTTTATTGTCATGTAATTGAAGGTGTTATACAAATCACTAGAAAGAAAAATCATCAATCTTCTGACCCAGCTGTGAACCCTACAAACTACCATGACAAGCTAAGCATATGCCCATGGTATAATATTAGCATGCATGTTGCCAGAATAACCAAACAATTTCTAATTGAATTTAAGGATCATTCCATACCATAAGAGGACATTCATGCCTAGCATTGTTAATGGAGATAAGAACTCATGGTCAGAGAGCTCATAGGCTGAGAAGTAAACCTACTACCATTACTTTTTAAAGATACATAGTACCAAGGTACCTTCTAAATATTCTTTCTTACACCCATACTTCTCAGTCTTCATCAGAGAAACATCTTTGTGTAATGGATGTCCATCAATGCAGAAAGCCAAAACTGGTTGAAATGAAGAGAATAAATGTCCATGAGTATTCAGGAATAAATTCAACATCAATTTTACATATTCTCCCCCTCGAGGCTTAGGGAACATCACAGAAAAGTGGGCAGAAAACTTATAAAATCAAGAGGCAGTGGAGAGTGGACTAAAACAGTATCTTCTGGATGTTGTAGGAACACTATATACTTATGAACTCAAAGTAACTGGCTGTATGCACAAATTATGCATAAAATAATGCTGGTCATCACTGCAACATCCACTGTCTGAGGAGTTATCTAAAGTTAGTGTATAATACTTGAGGGAGAGTGATTTATCTTAAAGGTGTAGCCCTGGTAGGTCGCCCTTGCTCAAGTGAATGTCCTTACCCCATGAGCAGCATGAGTTAGACTCAATGAGTTATTTGATTAAAGAGGATGTGGAATTAGAGGGTGGCAGAGTTAAAGTAATAAGTATTGTGTGGTTGAAAGAGGTCAGGATTGATCAATAAGACTTGGGCTATGGCTTTTGATTTTGGGGTTTGAGCTAAAATTGAGTGTTCCCAGCCTCAGTTATCTGAGGACCAAGATAAGACCAAGACATGGAATATGTGGTTTCCAAATTATTTGGCAATCTTTCATACTGATAATCTTATGTCATTCAAATTGCAGTAGTTCAAATGGAGTTGACTAGATCAATATACAAGTAACTTTTCCCCCCTACTTGATGTCTTTGTCTATATTGACAATGAGTTCATCTTATATTTTCCTGACTATATAAGGGATTCATTCTCCTCTTATTGATGTTTTATTTCATCTTTTTCAGCATGTGGTTAGATGAGGGCTGAAGAACGCCCATTGAAAAGTTCCCTTTGGTTTTGCAATCAACTTATACCAACTACAAGCAACCTCACCCCTTCCTGTCTATGCCTTATCTAAAATATCCATCCTGCTTCCTCCACCCTATAATCAAATGGCTAACCTTTGTTTTTATTGGATGGAAGTTTTCTCCACTCTGTTCCTTCAACTATCACTTTCTTCTTTGCAAAATTTATTTTATAATTTATTATCTTACCTATTACTTTTAATAATGTTCTATGACTTGAAAATGTTAAAAACTGTAAACTCACATAGCTTTAAAATTCCATTTGGCTTTATGTCTCATGCTTCATATTTGGTATCTACATTATTCAGTTATTGTTGCAAAAAACTGTCTTTGCATTCTACCCAATTTGAATCTTGATGTCTGTAACAATCAGCGCAATTGTTTTCATTCACACATTTGTGCATATCCTTGGAGGATCCTGTTCATACCTGCAAGTCTGTGAGTTTAATGAAACATTTATACCTTGTACCATCAGCTGAGGCCCATTGTTAGTGAGAGAGTATTCTTGCCATGACAATTGAAACTCTTCCTTGAGTCACAGCACCATATCCCATTGTTCAGAGTAAAACACATTGTACATCTGAAGATAAGAAGTTCAAAAATGAACTCTTCACAACATGAAGCCATAAAAGAGTAAAGTACAGTGCATTAAAAGAATCAAAGCATAAAAACCACTAGTTCAATCTACCACAGTACTTGCTGTTGAATATTGAGTGAATGCAAATATAAGTGACTCAGCAGTAATGGTGTTCACTAAGTAGAAAAGATCAGACTGAAATGCTAACCCGAATTTCAAATCATACAACTGCAATCGAACAATAAAATAGAAGCCAGAATATGGCCTAGTCATGCACATAGAGTGTTGATGAGAGATGTCAGTCTATAATATGTTTCCCTTATTGGTTAATGAATAAAGCCCTGCTGGCCAATAGGAAAGCAAGATAGGTGGGACTAGGAGACAAGGAGGATTCTGGGGAAGTAGTGAGGGATTCAACATGTTCTGAGAGGGCAGAATTCTGGACCCTCTCTCCAGAAAGATAAGACCACATGGAAATACTTAGATGATATCAATGGCTTAATATTTAAGACAGAGCTAGCCAATAAGAAACACTAGTAACCGGCCAAAAGCTTTATATCTAATCCAGTGTCTCTGTGAGTTATTTGGGGATGATGAGGCTCTAGGACCAGGCTGATGGGAATACTACTCGTAACACAGTGACAATACAAAGTGTTAGACAACATTGTGAACATTATGCATTTATTGTGATTCATCTCTGAATCTGTATGCATGATGTTGAGAGAGAGATAGAGAGAGAAGATGGAGAATACTCGGATAAGTGAACTTCCTGACCTATGCCATTCTGAGTCATTTTTTTCCTTCCTTGAATGTAGAGCATGTGCCAACGTAGAGTTCTGTTCTGGCAAGTTGGGAACAAAGTTGGGACCCAAAACCACAGAAGAGAAAGATGAGGTCAGCATCTCTTCCTTCCTTTTCAGCTTTTTTTCATTATCTTTAGCTAAGTAGCCATAGGCTGTCTTCATTTCCCCTGAAGATTTTCGTGAAAAGTGACTTATAAAGTATTGCAAAGCACTTTGAAATGGTAAAGCCACTTAACAATATTCTAAACCAGGCCAGAAACTACACACGTGCTGGGTATCATGAGGAATATTTGTAAGTTTTCAAGTCTCAATGAGACAGCAAAAAATAAAACCCTTTCTTTTCCTTTATGTGAACTTTCTGTTAATATGTGTATAAATACCTGAAAGAATGCTGTTTCAAGTAAGGGAGAGAAGCTCGAATTTTTACCTGCATATGCCTTTTGTATTCTTACCTGAGCATCTTACTCCATCTCTAAATTCCAGTATTTACTCATGGGAAGAAGTAACAAAAACATTGGAAAGAAAAGACAGACACATATTACGTCTTCTTAATTTTAAGTAATTTTCATTTTCTGAAATTAAAATATAACATCACTTTTCTCCTTCTTTTCCCCTTCTAATCCTTTCTGAGGAATCATCTCCCTCTCAGATCCATTGCTTCTTTTTCTCCAACTGTTCACACACACACACACACACACACACACACACACACACACACACAAAATACAATTCAATTTGTGTTAACGCCACTGTATGTATATGATCTCAGGGCTGACCACTCAGGATTAGATAACCAAACAGACAGCCTCTTTACCGGGAAAGACCACTTCTGTTCTCAGCATTTTTTGTTTGCCCAGATTTCATTGTCCAGGGTTGAGGTCTCCATGAGGTTTCCTCTTCCCATGCTAACACATCTGTTGGTATCATCTCTTTTCAATCTTTAGGCAGTCATATCAATGAGAATTAATGGGTGTGTCTTCTTTGACACTTTCAGAAGATACAATCTCACAGCAAACTTCCTTTGCCTGTTACAATTTCTTCATACCATCTTCTGCAAAAATCCCTGGGCCCTAGATGCAGAAGTTGTGTGTACATCTACTTTAACCTTACTTGATGAAAAGAGATGAAAAAGAAAGAGCATAAAGACCCAATTACAAGTCATGTGCATAGTCTTAATGTTGTAAGTCCATTTACTGTAGTTCCAGGAACTCTTGAGCAGACACAAGAACAAAACCAAATGCTTACCTAGCGTGATCAGACCTGAGCTAACCTGAGCTACACAGTAAGTACAAGGTCAGTCATATAGGAAGGCTGTATCTCAAAAGAAAATGTGAAAAAATATTGAGTCATTTATAAATAAAAAGACAGAATCTTTGTCTTCATAGAAGTTACACAGTAGTAAAGAAAGAAGCAATGCATGTGTGATGAATTGAAGACATAAGGAGATATGGTGTGGTATGTATAGGCACACATGTATGTGCATGCTTGGGAGTATGTTTAAGAATAAGCATTAAAGTGGTATAAAATGAAAAGGGAAAGAGAGAGACTTACAGATTCAAGAGGTTCTTTAGGAAGCTGTTCTAATAACACTGAAGCAATGACAATTTGGGTTGTGGATATAGCACATGGGAAATACATAATTTTTCTAAAAATGTAGTTTTATGAATTAGTTATTCATGACAGTGACCAAGTTTCAGGTACATGATGCTTATCTCCACTAATACCAAGTTTCAGGTACATGATGCTTATCTCCACTAATTAAAGAAAATTTGTATCTGTGTCCCCAGGTTTCTTAAATTTTAACAAGTATTTTTGGCTTAGGGAATTTTAACTTAAGCCATCATTCTTTCTTGAAGATTCACCTATTCACTCTAAACACAGAAACACAAAGAAAATAGTAAAAAGTAAAACTTAATTTTGGATCCCTTTTCTTGCAACTGCAAGCTTCTCTCACTTCATTCCATCTGCCTTGCCTGTTTGCTTTCTCTGTCCTGCATACATGTCATTTCTTTGATATTCCCAAGTAGGATTAGGTTTATCTCTTTGCTTATGTAGATTTTCAGAACTGGGGCATTTTTTTTTTCATCCAAACACAAGTGAACACCAATATCATGTCTCTCAAGGACCAAACCAGACAGCAAGATATTTATGAAAACATCTCTGATGCTCCTTTGTCTCTCTGCCTTCTGGACAGATGTACTGTCCTCTTCAGTCCCCCAAGACTCTGAACATATTTCTATTACATCATTTACCAGATGGTTCTAAGTCTATACAATTAACTGTACGCTCGCCTCCTAGACGGGAGCTTGACAGAAGGTATTCCGACTTTTATGTTTTCTTTTTCCAGGTTGTAATATAAGACCTGGAAGTCATCTGATGTTCAACAAAGTGAAAATGACTGAATTATAGTTTAGCAATGGAAGCAAACGAGAGATAGGTCATCTAAGATTAGTATTCATACTAGTTTGAAAATTCGCCTTCTATTTTAATCTTGCTTTTTCCTTTGAAAGTTTTAGCTAAAAAAGAAAATTCTTTCTAGGTCATAGGACTATGGCTGCTCCTGTTTTCTGGAAAAGAGTAGAAATTTGTCCATTAAAAAAAAAACCATGATGAAATTGTATGGGAAAATAATTTTCAACTAACTGAATGGTGAAGTCTGTCTGTAAGATATATGTCCATTCATAACTGCACATATAAGCACAAAATAATGTTCCCCTTGCTTCAGCATTTAATGTAGTTGTTAATATTTCTTAGGTCACATGGCATCTAGATGGTGTATTCTCTAGGTCTTTCTTTGGCAGTTTCACATTTTACTTTTGCTTCCTTTATTTGAAACTCATTGTTCTACATGTATTCGAGGGGAATTGATGATAGAAAATAATTAGGAAAAGTGACTTTCCTTTTAATAATTTGGCCTGCAAAATATTTTGGATTTTAAATGTGTTACTTTCGATATCTATGGCTTCATAATGCTATACACTAAATTATGTTACTTCTGACACTTTTTTATGTTGGGTCTTTAAATTTTCATGCTAACATAACACAGAAAATTTCATAGGTAACATAACCTATATTAAAATACTGCATTTTTAAGCAATTTCCAAAATATTTTATATTTTAAATCCTAATCCTGCTGGCTTGGTGAAATACTCAATCCTATCTGAAAGTAATTGTGAAGCTTCCTTACAGTTGTGCCAAGCTTCCAAAATCATAACTGAGTATTGAGCCTTAAGGTACTGGGTATGTGGAGATAAACCTCCTGACAATCTAGCATCAGTTTTTACAGGTCCCCAAACAGATTTCCACTTTTCCTGGTTGGCTTTTTCTATTCATCTCTCTCTCCTGCTGCTTCTGAATGATGACTGGGGAAGAGGAATCTCAGGAGAGTGTAACAAAGACCTTGGCCACCTGTGAGTGTTCCCTTCTTGACCTTGCTGTCTATGAGACTGCAGCCATGAAGGATCCCCCAGCCCTAGACATTCTGGGGCAGTCACCTCTTTTGTCACCCCCCTCTTTTCATGGAAGCTCTTTTTAGTTTGAAAGAATTCTTTTTCTTTGAAGTTCTAAAAGACATTTGCCTCTGCCCATGACTCCCTCCCCTGCCCTGCAGACCTAGGTTTGGGGAACAAAAGCCAAGAAATATTTTCAGGAATGTGCTTTCCCCTCTGCCATGTGCATCCCCCACCCCCACCCCGGCACACAGGCAGCAATGAGAAGTGTCTCAGCTGTTTGAATCGAGAGGAAGAAAAAGTGAGCACAGTAGGAAAAAATACCTTGAAAGGGTATATAGTACAAAAAATGTAAGAATTTCTAAGTGGAAAAATGAAATGAATTTGTTCTGTATTTGGAACTGTAGACTCTCCATGACAGCCTTTCTTTCCATAAGAGTGTAACTGCTTTGTTCCCATTAGTAAAATAAGAAAACAAGGAAGTAAGATTATGTCAATTTCATTCCTTACATTTATTTAAAATTCAACCAATGAAGTGTGAAATTATATAATTATTATGAGAATATGGTATGTTAATTAATATTTTTACAGAAAAGTAATTAGAAAATGTCTGCTAAAGTTTTATATTTCTTGTTTAGGCTACATAAAATCCAAACACACACACACACACACACACACACACACACACACACACACACACACATATATATGTAAAACTATACATTTATAAAAATGCATATATACATACATATATACACATATGGAGACATGAAATTTTACTCCCTGAAGTTATAGAAGATGGTGACAGATGAACAGACAGACAGACTGTCAGACAGATAGATATATGATAGCAGAAAGATAGGTATAGATGTATATATCTATCACTCCAGAACATCTTTTTTGGCCAAAACGATGATGCTTGACTTAGCAAATAGAGAATTACAAAGTTAGTGATCAATTTTCATTATTAATACTCATCTCTATCTACTTGAAACATCAGGCTTTGGATAAAGTTTATTTTTAAAAATACACAAATCATAATTTTGATACTTCAGAGATTATAATTCATTTATAATTATAGTTCTTTTGCATGAACTCTGTGAAGGATGTTATCTCACAACCTAATGGGCAAGAAAACTACATATGTAAACACTTGTGAGTCCATTAACTTATGGTGGTTAATTATGCCAAGCTGATCGAGCCGAGACACCAAGATATTTGGTAACATATAATTTTTTTGGCTTGCTTTTGAAAATATTTCCCAAAGGACTGAGCATTTGAAAAAGTAGAATGAGTGAAGTCCTACTGTCATCAAGACAGACAGACAACATCGGATTCATTCAGGACCTATTCAGAGCAAAAAGGCACAGAATGAATGAATCTATTCCATTTGAGCTGGGAAATCTGTCTACCCTGTCATCAGGCCTTGAGATTCCTGGTTCATGAGCGTTGTCACTGAAACTGGTCTCCCATCTTTGGCTTCCTTGATTCTCTGCCTGTAGATGTTTGACCTTGGATCTGCTCTACTCATTTCCTGAATCAATGATTTGCACAGGACATCGTGGCACTTCTCCACCCCTATAATTATATATGTCAGCCCCTTACAACTCATTTCTGGTCCTTTTGTGTTTCTATATGCCCTACTGATTTTGCCATACTTCTGATGGATGAGAATGTTTTTGTAACTGTTTTGAAGTTATCTAGCATTTATATAAAGAGTGAGAAGGACTTTGTATATTATAGCTATAATAAAGGCTGTCTGTTAATGGATAGGGATAATTCTATAGGACTTTTTCTATGAGTTGAGGGGAAACTTTTCTAATAATATGTAATTGTATTTCCCAATTTAGAACACACCTTCCTGATTATTCATTTAGCTTCCAGTTACCTTGATAAAGAAAGCAGTGCTCAGAATAGCTGGCACGTGGTTTCACTTTCTGAGGTTCCCCAGTGAGTGAATAAATACATATTTCTAGGCATGAGAACTTTAGCACTACCACCAGCAGGAAGCTCTTTAGTCAGTGTAAGATGGAATGGCGCTCTTTCCCCCATAGGTTCAACAGAGCCTTTTTCACATGGGGTAGGGGAAAGCATGGGATGCCCATAAGTGTGGTCTGCTTTCCAGTTGACCTATGGCATTTGAAAGTGACTCATTTTAAAACAAAAACAATTAATTGTTACCTGTCTTTGCAAAATGATACACTGTCGCTAGGACGTTGGGATTCTGGTTTGTACTCCTGAGGTTCATCTCTCTTATTTAGACATGGCATCTGCATGGTCTGATGATGACTCTGAACATAAGGGACAAGGATCTGGAGCCCAGGTGCTCCTTTGGCACTAAAGGGAAGCTTGCTGGCTACACTGTTCTCTCTCTCTCTCTCTCTCTCTCTCTCTCTCTCTCTCTCTCTCTCTCTCTGTGTGTGTGTGTGTGTGTGTGTGAGTGAGAGAGAGAGAGAGAGAGAGTTTTAGTAAGGATAAATGAAGCTATAAAACTGAATATTTACTGAATATTGCATGCAAGCAGGTGGTTAACATAAATGTTTGAGGCACATACTAAAATTACATTTTAAGATACAGGACAACTGTTAGTGGCTGTAAGCAATAGAAAAAGGTCCAAGCTGAAGTCATCAAAGATTGTGCAAAGTTGTTAGGAAGGAATGTAGAAGAGGATAGGTCTTTGTTATATTCCTTACGCTCCTTCCATATACCTTCACAAAGTTAGACAACAGTTACTAAGAGCTTCAGCGACAGCATGAGAATAACCAGTTTAGTGTTTCTATCATAATTAAATTATATGACATATTTGAACATCATGACATACTTTCGTAACCCCATGTTGCGGGAGACTGAAGCAAGAGAAGCAAGAATTCTAAGTTGGGGCTGGAGAATTGGCTCAGCAGTTAAGAGCACTCCCAGCTTTTGCAGATGACCAAGGTTCAATTCCTAGTACATATGTGGTGGTTCACAATCATCTATTATAGATCCATTTCCAGGAGATCCAAATCCTTCTTCCTGACCTTGGTGGGTACCATGCACAGAGTACAGACATACACGTGAGCAAAACACTCATACCCATAAAATAATACTTTTTAAAGCAGAAGAACAAAAGTTGAAAATAAGTAAAACTTTTAGAATTTCAAAGTTATTTTTGACTGCATAGTGAGCTGAGGCCAGCTTGGTCTACATGAGATTGTCTCAAAAAATTAAATTTTTCAAAAAATAAATTAGACAATGTTGTATTTAAGTAATTAACATGATATCAAATAGCAGTGTAATAGAGTACTATTATTATTAATGAAATTCAAAAGCATAAGAAAGTATAAATATTAGCAATTGCCAGTCTTATCTAAAAGTATGGTGCACGTTTTATTTTAAAATAAATATTATTATTTGTAATCAGCATTGCCTGATTAAAGATTTGTCACAATGGCACTTGTACTTTACAACAGGATATGCATGTGCACATGTACATGACCATACACACACACACACACACACACACAAACTACATAATAGGTAAATCCCATGTGTTATATATTTAGGTCTACTTTATATGCATGCATATAGAGGACAGAAATATATGTGGTAAAATTACTTAAAATTGTATTCTTTGCATCAACTCCACAATCATTTCAATTTCACAGCAGACGTATAATCATGCTGTTTATTCAGCTCTGTGTATAGAAGGGGACTTACCATGCTGACGCAGTATGCTTAGGAGCATGATGCATTCTGGCTGTCCTGAAAACCCTGGATTTGCAGCCTGGCCACGGTCTAAGACGAAGTACGAACATAGAAAACACCCAGTGTGAGGCAGAATCTTGATTTCGACTGAATATAATTATAAAGGAGTTGGTTAAACTGAAAACCATTCTACAGCACTCTTTTCTAATGTCTATATTACATTCTCTTACATTCCAGCAGGAGCAGAGAACTTCCAATTTCTGAAACAACAATTTCATTCCGTACTAATTTTATTTTGAGGAAGTTTCTTGTCATGCTCAGATCTGGAACCTCCTTGTACTTGTTTCCTAGCATTTTGCTTTCTGTTATAAGCAAACTCTGATCATTCCTTTACTTATGTTTCACAGATTTATTTGGCCATGCAACATTTGAACTTTCCTTGTGCTTAGAAAATCCACTGATTTCTGAATCTTATAGGAGGGGGAGCAGAAGGTAAGGGCAGAAATGTTTTTTCCCTGTCGGCCTCAAGCCATCTCCTGTAGGAACCCAGAAGCTGAAACCTGGTGACCCAAGGAAAGCTGACCACAGAGGTATCATAGCAGCAGATCATCAAGCAGTGACTTTGAGGTGTGCTTCCAGGGACAGTGCAGCAACAATAGTGCCAAAGTTTCAATGCAAAGATGAAGGCAGCACATGCTAGGAGGTCAGGTACCAGTGGCGTGGCAACGACGTGTGCGTTAGACTAGCTTTGTGAGATGATTTCAGATGGAACCTTGAATACTAATAAGCTTTCCTCTCCCCAGCTTATTTTGCAAGCTTAGTCCCATGGTGTTAGCAACAATTTTTATGAGTTGCATAATAGCTTCTCTATGATTTGCCTTTCTGTTTAAGTTAGCCAAAGTCCATTTCTCTTGTTTGCAAGTCGCCACTCCATCTGCCACAACACACCAGCTTTTGTGGAAGCTTTGGGAATTATGAAGGTCGTAAAACCTTGGCAGAGGTTAACAGCTAGAGGGGTCATTTGGATAAAGGACACCATCATAGAATCTGCAGCAGTCATATAACCTGATTTCAACCCGTGCTGACTTAAAACCCAGAGATAATCATATCTTCAGATGTCAATGGGATTTTCTTTTTTTGCCTCTTGAGACTATTCTTTAAAGAGTAAGAGAAGTATTTGCTACTTTAACATATATCCAGGCTAAAAGTTGGGGGAAAAAAGTCATCAACAAAAGGCATTGCCTAACCATTTAAAATATCACCTTAAAGAAGCAAGAAATGGTATAAGATTTTAAAAAGTACAGAAACAATACACAATGCAAACAAAATGTAAAGTAATAAGAATATAGAAACTACATATATAAGCACATTAGAAAGCCTAGACTTAAAATAGTATAGTGATAGAAATAAAAAAGAACTCACTAGAGAATTTCAGCATAAAAGAAATTGTCAACAAACTTGAATACAAGTAATCTGAAAGTAGCCCATTTGATAAACAGAAAGAAAACCATCATATTCTGTATAACCATGTATGCGATAGGCAACATGTATTGTGATAGTCTCAACATGACAGTGGAGCTAGAACAAGAACACACAGCTAAATAAACAGAAATAACAATGAAGACAAGACATTCATCCATTACTTTTCACTTAGTCTCAAGCAAATTCTTAGGACACAGGCAGAACGCAGGCGCTCTTTGCCAAAAATCTCATAAGAATGGTTTCTAGGTCAATTGCTGATGTAGATATCTTTGTATCCTTTTGAGCTGGGTCTCCATGGTCCATATTGTCCTCAGGACTGTCTTCCCAGTTACTATTAGGACAGCCATTAATCTCTGCGCACTGTATTCAACTAATTTTCTAGCCCAAAGTTCCAAAGTCTTCCTTATTAAAAAAAATCAGGAAGAAAAAATAAAAATAAAAATCCCCAAAGCTAAAGCACAAAACAAACAAAAAACCCCATGGTCTGATTCTTCACAGAAATGCAACACAATCCTAGTACAAACTTCTAAATTATTTAGTTTTTGCTGCTGTAATTAAACACCATGATCAAGGCAACTTATTTGGGCACATGGCCCAGAGAGTTACAGGCTACGACATCATAGCAGGAGCAGGAAAATGATGGCTCACATCTTGAATCATAGCACAAAGCACAGAGAATGAACTGGAAATATCAAGTCTTTAACCTCTAGAGCCCATATTTATTAGCACATTCCTTTCAACAAGGCCACATTTTCTAAGTATCCCCAAATAGCATCATCAACTGAGGACCAATAATTCAAATGCCAGAAATTATAAGGTACACTTTAATGAAAAACACCACAGTTTACAAAGTGGTAGGTTTCCATACTCACATACCATTCATTTTCGTTAACTCTCCCCACTTCTAACCCACTCTCTTCTTCATATCTCTGTAACTTCTTTGCTTAAGCCTTTCTATCCTTCCCTACTTTTTTTGTTATGTTTGTTTGTTTGTTTTTCATGACAAGGTTTCTCTATGTATCAGTTCTGGCTGTCCTGGAAATTTCTTTGTAGACCATACTGACCTTGGACTCACAGAAATCTGCCTGCCTCTGCCTCCTAAGTGCTGAGATTAAAGACATGTGCCACCACTGTCTGGCTTAACTTTCTATTTCTTACAACTCTACATAAGAGATATATCTTCCTGTTTCTTATATATCTATATTACCTACATCTCTTCTTTGAAGTCACAGCCTATTCTAGTCTTCTGGCTACTACAAGTTCTCCAAGTCAAACACACAGAATCGGAGAATTTAAAGCTGGGATCCATGGGTAAGGAACAATATGTAGCACTTGTCTTTCTGGGCCTGGATTAGCTTACTGCTGTGGTTAATATAGGTAATGGGATTTTATTCAGCTGTAAAGAAAATCTTAGATCATGAAACCTGAAGGTAACTAGGTGAAGGTGGGAAATGGTATAGCTTTAAAGAGATAAACTAAATGTGGTAATTGTTTGTTCGTTTGTTTCTAAGAAGACAACAATTTGGTTGTCAACTTGACACAAACCCTAAATCACACAGGATGAGGGGACATAAGATAAGGAATTGTTCGGCTCAGATGCTGTGTGGTCATGCTTGTAACACTATCACAGGCAGGTTGGTCCTAGGCTGTGTAAGAAGATAGTTGAGTATAAGTCAGGGAGCAAGACCAGAAGCAGCATTCCCTCACTGGTGGATTGTGACCTGGAGGTATAAGCCAAATAAACCTGTCCCTCCCCAAGTTGCTTTTGCTCATGATGTTTGGTACAGCTACAGGAAGTAAAGTGGAACAGCAACTTCCATATACTATGAAAGAAAGAGGTAAATTCTATCTAGATCTTTAGACCTTGACCTAATATGGGTTGATATTGGAAGACTGGGTCATAATACTTACTGGCATGAAGTGTCTCTTTGAACCTCAGTGTTCTTCTTATTTGTAAAATTAAAGTGCTACACAAAATAATCTCTTTGAATCAATTTCATAAGTTTAAGAATAGTTACATGTCATTGGAGAAACTACCCCAAACTATTAGATTATATTGCCCTGTACATTTCAAAGTTAAAAAGTACCTTCTTATGGGTAGTACTCAATAAATGAAATTTGTTCACTTATAAGGCATTTTTTGTATTTAGGTATGTGTGTCTGGGCATGCTATGTGGGTAGGTATTTATCAAGACTTATAATGGGTGTTGGAGTCCCCATAGACAGAGTTAACTGGTGGTTGTGAGATCACCCACATAGGTTCTGGAAGCTGAACTTGGGTCCTCTGGAAGAGCAGGAGGGATTCTTAACTGCTGAACCATCTCTCCAGCCCCAAGTTTTTACTTCTGAATTTAAAAATACTATCTACTTCATGAGCCTATACTTGTTAATTGTAGTACTATTTGAAACTTCATATAAAGGAAAATGATTTCCTCAACCCACCAACTAAAGAGGATAATTTATAATGTATGATTATATCTAATTCAACATTTTTATTACTCACAAAGTGGTGAGTCACTGTGCACTTTTCATGTTTTTTTTTTATCCTAGTTTTAGCAATATGGTATAATTTTCCTATATTAATAGCTATTATTTGATGGCATTCTCTACAATTTTTCAATATCAGTTGTCAACTTACTACTTCTCCTCAAGGGCCATTAGACTTAAAAGAGCTTTCATCTAGAGCAAGGAAGGTGTCATCCTTACTAAATCTCAGCTCCCATCATCAGAGCATTTGTGTATTCCCAAAATCCATATGTTGAAGTCCTGAGCTATATGGTGATAGCAGTAGGGTGTGGGGCTTTAGAAGGTTGTTGGGACATGAATACAAAGTTCTCATGAATGGGATTGGAGAGTACTTTTGTAGGAGAGAATTTTCTCCTCCTTGAAGTTGGTGAGAATCAAAGATGGATGCCCATGAATCTAGAAGAGGTGTTTCAATAGACCAAGATGTAGGACTTCTCCAGTCACTGTTTCTGCAAGCCACTTGATCTTGGACTTCATATCATTCATCATGATGAGACATTTCAGCCTTTAATATGTTATCTAGTCTATTGTACTTTGTCACAGTCACCCGGTACTAGCTTAGTATCTACCTTTATCATCTTTATTCCAGTGTCTTACATTGATACATGTAAAAAACTTAAATATCTCCATGTAGAGATACATCTGAACAGCTTTAGATATTTTCTAATAATATGAAAACATTACATTACCTCAAAACATTATACAACTTTTAAGATTTGGACTTTATGAAAGCAGTTCAATGGAGCCTTGCAAAGTATTAGTAGAAATTATATATTATTAAAATTCACAAAATTCTTATTCTATATACTTTGATGTGTAGTCAACATACATTAGTGGCATATGCTTTAATTAACTATAGAATTATTCTTGCAGTAATACCACATATATATTAAAATAATTTAAATTATGAGAATATATAACTCAAAATACATTAGGGTATATATGTATGTGTTTGTGTATGAACAGAACTTTAATATCAATTGTGTATATTAATGGAGACAATCCCTTGATTTTTTGGATACAGTTATTAATTTTCTAATATTCTTCAAACATTTAGAAATATATTTTAACTGCATGAGGGTTTTCATAAGCACAGCTAACATCTGTTGCTATAGGAGAATAAAAATTCAACATATATACAAGTGCTAAAAACTATGGAGAATTTATGTGTTTTTAAACTGTATTCAAAATTTTAAAATTGAAATATTAACAATAGTCTATGAACAAATCACAAAATTCTGCATGGTATAAAAGGCATTTTATATCCAAAATTGATATTGGTAAGTCAAAGGAAACGTAGTAGTACCTATAAACAGAAAGCAGGCATTAAATCAGGAGTTCCAAATTTGATCCTTTATATAGAAAACATTATTTTGAAAGAAAAAAATAAAATGTATAGAGAGTCCTTTTGGAATTTGTCGCATTGGTGACAATTATGAGCTGTGTAGCAAGCAAAGAGAGGTGGGATGGAGATTAAGACAACTAAATAGAGCTGGGGATCCGCATTAGTGTCTAGGTCTGCTTGCTTTACAAGCCTGAAGACTCAAGTTTGGATTCCCAGCACACGCAGAATCTAGGCATTGACTCAGGGGTAGAAAAAAAAAGACTGGCTGAAAAAGCCAGCCTCACTCAGAAGTGATGATGAACTCAGGACTCCGTGAGACCCCAGTTCAAGAGAATAACATGGGGACAGGTGTTACTGAAACACTTTTCTGTAAACCTTCATTTGTCAATTATTTATACAGCCCTGTTACATATAGGTCATGACTTTAATATTACTTATTAGCACTTATCTTAAAGCTATTTTGAAGTTTTATCTGGTATATTTCATCAATTGTGAGGGGAGAGTTTGTTTCATTTCTATAATGAAAATAAGTATAATTGGCTATTATTGATATTTCAAATATCAAGAAGCAGTTCAAAGCTCTTTCTTTGCCCAGAGCTCTAATTAGCCGAAGTCAATTATATACATAAACATTTACATACACAAACACACAGATACACTTATTTTTCATTACTTCTTTGACAGTTAAAGTGACTCATAGATTCTATTCTTATTTGCAAATGATCAGTTCATAAAATAAATATTTTAATAAAATTTAGTAATTTTTATATTTTATATTTTATATTTTTTCTCTGACTTAAAAATTACTCACACAAATAGTAGAAACAGTAATTACCATGCAAAAATAAATTTTCAGTTCAGTAAAGGAACTTCTTCCAGAATTAGATAGATGGAATGATCATTTTTCTATATGCAGAGTTATGGACAGATATCCTATGAATTAAAATCTCAAGTGTCTATTGCGTCTATTGTGACCCAAGCTCTGGTCTAGTGCTATCTTACCAATGAAAGGTAAGATAAATATTACTATTTCACGGAACTCCTGATGGCTCCATACCTATCACGTTCTAGGCAAAACCCTATATCTTATGGGTAAAGAAAAAAAATCAGCGGGGTTGATGCATCATAGAGAAAAAAAACTGAGAAAAATATTAACAAAAATTGTGGAAAAGGGGATAAAAATAGATTTTGGGATGCTTGAAAAGTTTAGCTACGGGGGAAGAGAACTGCTTCAGATTGGGCAAGTGAAGAAGCCGCCTGAAGCTCAAGCACACAGTTTGCAGGACAGGGCTCTGTAACAGGCACAAGAACAGAGTTACATACTTGAGTTATATGTATCTCCTCTTAGTTTAAGAATTAGAATTGAGTGGTTTTCAGGACATTTGCAAAATCTAAAACGATGTCTAATGTGATAGCTTGCTCTAAAATTACTATTTTCTGGGTGATCTTCCTGTGATGATCCTTCTGAAAACATTATAGTCTATTTTTTTTTCCATCATGCTCCTTTTTGTTACATGTGGTTATAGGATACACTCATCACTGGACTTACTTTTCTTTTTTTCATTAACTACATTCCTTCTGTATCCACAGAGCTAAATGGATCAAATCATGCCACAGTTTCCCACTTTCTTCACCATCTTTATTTCATTTTATTTTATTTCCTTTAATGTAAGCAACAGAATTTCCATTTTTGAATTGTATGAGTCTTGGTAATTATTCAAAAGCTACACAAATGTATACCACTCTAATTACATCCTTTTTCTAAGTTGTCAGCTCTTCATTCACTTCCTTCTATTTCCTGTTTACTCTTAACAAAGTCTTAGAAGTTAAATCCATTAATAAATATAGTAACTAGGGTTTTGTAGAGAAGAGGTA
Source organism: Phodopus roborovskii (assembly GCF_943737965.1). Taxonomy (NCBI): domain Eukaryota; kingdom Metazoa; phylum Chordata; class Mammalia; order Rodentia; family Cricetidae; genus Phodopus; species Phodopus roborovskii. The sequence goes on from NW_026125048.1 coordinate 72,874, forward strand.
TGGAAATCCACACCAATTATAAATGACCTACTCTTGTTGTTTTCCAGTCACTTTGTGGCTCTCTCTAACTAATTTTGGAGGTAGAGTTTTATGTTTAAATATCTTTATCACTTCATCTTCATCTGGGAAGGGTGACTTTTTTCTCATAGTTCACTTTCTCCTTGACTTGCCCATGGTTGTGACGTTTCTCCATGAGTGTTCTTTTATCACTTGTATTTCTGGGCACTTTAGCTTCTGCTACACTATCCATGGATAGTGAATAGACATTTCTTGAAGCCTGTCATGATATGTTTGCATGTTTTAACACTAATCTTGCAATCTGTTCAAGGAATTTCAGCACACATTTCTAGGAGACAAGGAGGAGAAAGGAAAAGAAAATGTAATCCAGGTCTTAAATGATCAGTAAACACCAAATAATGCACTTTATTCTGTAAGCTTTATGAATATTTAGATTTTATTTCTTTCAGTGAAACATAGCTGGAGCATGGAGGGTGGATCAGTTGTTCGTTCTAAACAATCCTCTCACAATGGGTCATTTTAATTAAAATTAACAATAATAAGAACAACAATATACCTCACTGGATAAAGGTGATTACAGCCAAGCTCAATGGCATGCACTTGATCCCTGGAACTCACAAGGTTGAAAGAGAACTGACTCCTGAAAGTTATACTTTGATCTTCACATGCATGCTAGGGCATGTGCATACATGCACATACAGACAGCCACAACAGAAATCAATCAACCAATATAAAAGTATTGATTTGGCCCCCATGAAAAGCCATCAGATGACTCCACAGCCTGACACAGAGCAACTCTTCCCAACCTTCTCCCTTCCTACAATTGTAGCACTGTATGTTTAATAAGTAGTCTGAAGGTGGTTGTGATAGTGATGATGACGACGACGATGATGATGATGATGACAATGGCCAGAAAAATGAGACCAGGATCTGTGAGGATGTTTCTTTCCATTTCACATGTTTACAGCTTTTAGTCTACAGGTAGTTCAGGTTTACACTTACTCTCCTGTCTCATTTAATGCAGCAAGATTTAGGCAAACAGTCTACAATAAGAACTTTACAAACACAAACCAATATTCATGCTCATCTCTGTAGAATTGCTCATAAATGCTCAATTATTTGTAATTCTAAAGGTAATGTTAACTCTTAACCAGGCTGTGCATGTCTCTAGGTGGCAAAACTAGGGCTAGCACTATTTGCTTTCCAGCCATGGTTCAGATTCTTGCTAAGTAGATTTTGAAATGTTCTTGGGGTTTCTTTTCAGTACCATGTGCCACTGCCAACACTGGCTTTTTAGCCTCCTGAGCAAGCTATGCAGAAGGCATTTTCTGTCTCATTTGCACATCTCTGATTTCTGTGACATACAGGTCTTATGCCCTGTCAACTTCTAATAGTTCTAATTGCTCAACTATCTGCTCTCACCCAATCATAAAATCCTTTTAACATTTCCTATTTCCCCTCAAGAAAATGTATCCCAGTTTCCAGGATGTGACCTTCACTTGCTTCTGTAAATAACAGGCAGAGGACTCACTCTTGCTCTCAGTAAAGAGACCTCATCCTCCCTGATTTCCCCTCATCCCTTTAATGGCCCCATAGCTGCCTTGCTGGATTGTAGGCGTTCAATATCATAAATAAGTTTGCCCTCAGATTTGCTCACTTCTTTGCCCCTGTCCTACACAGATTTTTATTTTCTATTCCTTTAAACATTCTGAATCATGAGAAGGGAAGAGGAGTCTTTGCTGCATAATTCTAGAAGCATTCTTTTTTTTTTTTTTTTTTTTTCCACTTTGATGCAGCAAAACACTGAACATTTTAACATTCATTGGTAAGACTGGCATTTGGGTTGATGCTGGGTTTCAAAAACAAACAAAACACTTCCTTGCTATTTACCCTGATCTTAATTACTGGTTTTTCTTTTTTTTTTTATGAATTAATGATTATATGCTGTATTTTACTTTCTGTCTTTCTAAATTTCCATGTTGTCTTTAAATGCTTAGCTTCTATTTGAGATTAGATCATATGCTTACTGTGGCTTAATCCCTGCTTCCGATAGCCTTGCTTTCCTTTGAGTTTCGGGTATTATTTAACCTTAAACTTAGCATTCTTTCCTTCCTTTTTCGGGTGATGTACACATTAAATTGGAAATCAGCTTGGCACCAGACACAGCCTTATTTCCTCCACTTGGTGTAATCCTGTTCTATACTGAGATAATTAAAATCTTCCACTATCACCACTGTGCCCTTCTCTTACATATTCTCTCCCCCCTCCCTCCCTTTGTGAGTGAGTGAATGTGTGTGTGTCACACATACTTGCATGCTTATACTTAGTTTATTTCTTCCCAAACAACCTATAACATTGTTGGGTTATTAGTAAAATATTTTACCAATTTATAATACCAAATACTTGTTGTCTGTCACAACATACTTGAGGAACATATTATTCACGAATATTCAAAACTGTACCATAAGCAAACAATGAATATTTAAAATTTTCTGTCAATTCTTACAGATACAGTGCCTCCCATAGACTCTATATTATAAGGTTGTTTGTTTTTGTTTCTTTAAAGCCTCAGAGTTAAAGTGCTAACATTAACAAGATTTTGTTAAACAATAGTTCACCACCTTATGAAAACAATTACATGTGATGGGGGAAAGTTACTGTGATATATGCTCATGTTATGTGCATATATCACAGTATTTACGAGGTATTCGTGCAATATGTTGATATTGCACGAAGACCTCGTAAAATGGCCGAATATTTTTAAAAAGAAGCGGAGTTTTGCATAGAAAGGAATTTTTGAAAATACTAGGCGCAGTCTTTAGATTGTTTGCAGCCTCTGCTTCTAGGCAACAGGGAAGAGATGTTTACAATCTGGGCTCTGCCCTGCCCCCCACCTCGGGAAGCCTTTCAATCTGCTGCCTCGGCTGCAGTTTGATAAAACTACCAGACTCAGGACCGGCTACAGCCCCTCCTCCACCTCACTTTAGACTCCTGGAGCCCAGCTGTTAGAGCCCATCTAGCTAATCACCCCCTTTGCCACCAGGCTCTTTTGTGAAAGTTAATGCCATGTTCAGAAAGGACAGCAATGTAGAGACGAGGAAGGATTTGATTTTTCATTTTACCTGCACGAAAAGCAGCATCGGAAATGAGGAACTCCTTGTCCTTGGTGCTTGACTTCCCCAACAATCCCCTGCTGCTGAGGCTGAGGGGGTAACCAAGTGAAGAGGGACCATGCTTCTCCAGCTGAAAGTAGAAGTGAGAAAAGGAACTCTTGACCCTGCCTTCTCAGAAACAGATTTTTTCCCCCTCAAAGGGAAGCTCACGTTTTCCAGAATGACAAGTAAACAGAACACGATTTTTAATTTACTTTCTGAAAGCACGTATAACCTTCATCGGCTTAAGAACTGGCGGGTGAGAATTTAAGGAAACAATAATAGGGTAGCAACTTGTAAAGGTAGCTTATTTCTGGCCTTGGGAAACAGGCTGTAATTCTTTTATCTTGAGGCGAGAGAAAGATGATTGACAGTGGCAGGAAAGACTTATGAGGACACCAGGGAAAGAACAAGATGAGGGCTGTGGCTCTTAGGTCAAGGTTACTCTCACAGTTGCCTAGAAACCCTAGCACCTTGCTTTGAGACCCCTCTGAGCTGATGCTCGCTCAGCTTGACCATGGAGAATAGCAGTAACTTTCAAACATGACAGCTCACCAAACCAGAGTGAGCTTCTTCCAGGGTTTTTGGATATGTGCCTCAGTTTCCCTATTTTGAGGGAACTAGAGGAGCTCATCTTTTAGAACCCTTTCCTGGGTGCTTTCAGTAATTAACAATGATATCAGTCGAATGTAGAGATACAATGATTATTGATTAAGAAATCTGGAGTCTGATATCTGTGTACAGAGGCCACCTTGGTTTTGATGTATTTATTAATAGAGTGGTATATATGAACCACTTAAAACCCAGCCTATACTATAGCAAGGACTTGAGAAATAATAGCCATTTATAATTAATATGTTTTTGGATGATTTCAAGGAAAGAATTAGTAGCTGCTCTTTGCTGTTATAATTATCTTTATAGTTTTTATCAACTGCAAAATTAGTTAGAATTTAATATTATTGGACAAGGCATTCTTCAAATTCTATCAAGATGAGAAGAGAATTCAAGGTGTAGTATCACATTTGACAAATGACCTTAAGCATAGGCATTGGTACCTATAAGATGGCTCAACAAGTGAGATGGCTAAGCTTCCCACCAAACCTGGCTACCTAGGTTCTGCTCCTGGAACTCACATGCTGGAAGAAGAAAACTCGCTCCTGAAAATTGTCATCTGACCTCCACCTGTACATGAAGGCGTTCTAGAATGCCTTGATTTGATATTTGATTTTGATTTGATATTTGATGTTGATAAATCAGGTGTTAAACATGCTGCTCTAACAACTAGAGATGTTGACATGTCTTGGGACAATACCTCCACCTCTGATAGATAGATCAAGCCAAGCATAATTCTTCTTAGAGATACCATGTTCCTATGTGGTTCTACTCTCCTTCTCATGGGGGGTTGAGACCCATTTACAGTCAATTTCAAGAAGCTAGGCTACATCACATCTCTTCTAATGGGTGTAATTCAGGGGTTTAATTGGTTGTGAATCAGAAAGAAAGAAACACTGAGATGAAGGTGGAGAATGTCACAATGAAAACACTACCTTTGTTGAGTCTGAGAATTCCTGTGTCTAGGTCCATATCCCCTAGGTCAGAGAGCAGAAAGTGTCCCAGAAGCACTAGACACTACAGATTCTTTCCTAATGTGAGCCATCTGATGATTTTAATAAAGAATCAATAACTTACTCCATGTACAAAGCAATCAAGCAATATCCTGGTCCTTTAAGTTACATATGACTGAACAACCAAATAAACACACAGTAAAATGATTTTGAAGAAACATTAAGGAATTCAGAAATGAAAAGAAAACCCTATGCTTCCCCTCACTATAATCAGCTATAACCCTATGAAACCTCAAGCCAAAATTAAATCCTCAAGCATTGCTGTAAGGCATGTAAGACAGAGGTAAACACAACTCATACATGTTTGTGGCATAGGAACATAAGTGATATATCTATAGCTTTAAATGTCCATATATTGTTGTCAAACAGTGATTCCAGTGTGCTAAAATATCAAACTGCCAATTGGAAACTAATAACACCCAATCTCTTCCTTCAACATACTTACTAGCCTCTGGTAAGTAAGTATTATTTTATTCTCTGTAAAATCAACTTTTGATACCCACACATAGAAGAGCAGGTGTGACATTTGTTTTTTTTGTGTGTGTGCCTGAGTTATTAGTCTTCAATAATGCTACAAATCAGACTTCCCTCTTTTCATTGTTTTCATTCTATTATGTATTTATATTATATTTTATCCATCATTTCTCTTACACATGGGATGATTTTATTCATCCTTTATTTTGAATATGCTTCTGCTAGCATGTAAATATACTGTGCCTGATAGTGATGTCTTTCCCCTTGACTGTATACCCAGTAGTGGGATTGGTAGATCATATGGATTTTATTAAAGCATTATAAGGAGATTCCACATTGTATAACATGTTTCCATATGGTATTCCCTTATGGCTGTACAAATTTATATTACTAACAACAGTATATGAAAATTCTATTTTTCTCATTCTTGGTGGCCTTTGTTTTTTTCTTTTTGACAATAGTCTAAGAGGCATAATATGATATCTTGTAGAGGTCTTGATTTGCATTTCTCTAAAAATAAACTTTTTCATGTTCTCATTAATCACTTATACATTCTATTGGGGAAAAAACAATTCAGGTTATTTGCCTGTGTTTTGGTTTCTATCACTATTTCCTTTAGTAATTTCAGTTGCAATGTATTTAGTGTTGTTCATTTTGTTCAGAACGCTTTTGTTATTTTTGAGATCTTCTGTAGTTTCATAAAAAAAAGTTTGGAGTGTGTTTTGTATTTTAAATTTTTAAATGATATTTTGGTAGGAACATTCAATATATTGACTTGCAGAACATTTTGTATGGATATCTCAACAGAGTTAAATTTTCATACCCAAAAACATAACATGATATTTCTATCTATTTTTTGGTGTGTCTTTTTTTATTTCTCTTGACAGTATTTTGTTATTTTCCTTGTAGAGATCATTGACTTCCTGAGTTAAATTTTTCCTCACACACTTTTTTATAGCTGTTATTGGGATTACTTCTTTGGTTCCTTTCTTAGCAACTTTATTAATGAAGAACAAATATGCTACTTATTTTTATGACAGTTTTATAGTATATGACTTTATCAAACTTATTACCTTAAACATGTTTGCAGGCTATGAAGGTAGATTTTCTATATATAATAATATTTAAACAGAAATAATTTGACTCCTCCTTTTTATATTTGGATGTTCTCATTTCTTTTTCTTGTTTTATTTCCTGTTCTGAACTTTTAACACTATATTCAACAAGAGTTGTGAGGGTTGAATCTTTGTCTTAGAGCAACAATTTCAGCTTTCCTATTATTTACAGTGATAGAAACTCTGAGGTTGTCACACATATTTGTTACTGTGTTGTGGTAAATTCCTTCCATACCTGATTTTTATAATATCATTTTTTTTTAGCCATGAAAAGATATTTATGGGCATAGCTCTTCGGCTATTCCTAGGAGACACATTTTAACAGCAAACTCTGCAGCTCCCTGCTTTTACAATTTTCTACCCACTCTTCTTCTTCAGTGACCTGTGAGCCTTAGGTGTAGAAGTTGTAGATATAATCATTGAGACTGTACTCCTGAACTGTGCATTGTGATTTTGTTTTTTTTTTTTTTTTTTTTTTTTTTTTTTATGTTTTTGGGTTTTTTTTTTAATGGTTTCCATTGGTTGCAAAGAAAGTTTACTTGAGTTTATTTTCAGAATGCACTTATCTACAGGCATAAGGATCAATATTTACTATGTAGTTATAAAGAGCCTATCTTTTTATGCACCCACTGAGATGATAAAATTGTTATTAATTTCTATTCTACTGATGCAATATTTCATATTAATTGATTTGTGGGCATTAAACTGTCCTTGAATCTCTATGATGAGGCACACTTGACCTTGGTACAGTCTTTTTATTTGTTGCTGTGCTCATTTTTCTAGTATTTTGTTGAGACTTTTTGCATCTTGTTCATTAGAGATATTGACTTTTAGTTGTCTCTTATTGTGTGTGAGTATAATGCTGGCCTCATAGTATGACATAATTTCCATACTTAACAGCTGTTCACTTATATTAGTTCTTTAAAAAAATCTGTAAAATTGTCAATGAGGCCATCTATTTCTTGACTATTGTTTCTGAAGAAATGTTTTGTTAGTGATTCTCTCTCATAAAATGTTATTTTGACATTCTCATAGTTCAATTTTGATTGCTTGCATGTGCCCAGAAATTTGTACATGTCTATGCTAAGTTTATTGCATATAATCTTCCATAATGGTTCCTAATGATCTTTAGTAGTTCTCTATTAGTTGTAATTTTTTATTCTATGTTTTTGTTAGTTTAGTTTTCTATGCTTTTCTTAGTTAAGTTAGCTTGTAGTTGGTCAGTTTTATTAATTTTTATTCAGAAAGAAACAATAGTTCATTGTTTCACTGATAATACACACACATATGTTAATTCTCTCATTTAGTTCTGTTGTGGTCTATATTATGTATTTCCTTCTATTAGTTTTAAAATTTACTTCTTGTTTTCCTACATTCTTGAATTGTATTAATTTTTAATTTTTGCAACCTTTCATATTTTTTTAAATAAGTGCTTATTCCTATAAACTTTACTATTCATACTTATTGTATGGCTCATGTCATGTTGTGATTTAGCTTGCTTTGGATTCAGAGATTTTTTTTAACTTTTCTTTTGATTACTTCATTGACCTACTAGCCATTAAAATTATCAATGTTTAATTGCTGGGTGTTTATAAATTTTTAATGTTTCTTTTCATTTCTAGCTTTAATACATTGTATCCAAAGAAGATAAATACTTGATTTCCATTTATTTTTAATTTAGTAAGACTTGTTTTATAGGTTAAAATGTGGTTCATCCTGGGCAATAATCCATGTGATGATAAGGTTTGCTCTTTAGCTACTGAATGAAATGTTTTATAAATGCATGTTAAATGTATGTGTTCTATACTGAGGCATCAAACTGGTAAAAATTATTCATTGATTTTATCTGGAATATTTGCCCATTGATAAAAGTGGGATATGGAAGTTTCTAAATATTTTTCTACATGGGTCTTTATATAATTAGGTTCTCTAGTATTCAGTGAAAAAAACATTTATAATTATTATTTCCTGTTGTTATTTTGACCCCTCTCATTTCATGATAATGCTTTCCACCCTTTCACATATTTTCTTTTAAAGTTTATTTCTATTGTATAACTTTGAATTTCCATCTGCATGCCACAGCTTTTTCCATCCCTTTGCTTTCTGGGTAGATGTTCCTTACAGACATTATCCTGCTAGACTTATGTTTTTGGTCTACTCATCCAGTGTGTGTCTTTTAACTGTGAAATTTAGTCCATTTACATCTGATGCCATTGTTGAGTTTGGTTTTCTTTCCTGGTTGTTTTGTACGTTCTTTATTCCTGTATTTTTCTTTTATTGCTCATCTTCATGGTTTCAGTTTTCTATATATCATGTTCCCTCAGTTTTCAGGGACATTAGCAGAAGAAGAGGTGGAAAGATGTCAAGAGCCAGAGGTCAGGGAAGGACTGGGGTGAAAGTGTAGGGCCATTGCACCCACCAACTCACAGCAGCTGTGATCATCTCAAAAGATAGAGACAGCATTCCAACATGGAGTGGGAAGGGATTCATGAAATTCCACCCACGGTTGAGGAGCTATTGCAGGGTGTGCTTGATGGGGCAATGAGAACAATTTTCTTTAAGAGTGTGGTCACTGGTAGATTGATCATCCTCCAGTGAATGACCTTTATATTCATGAATATAGGCAGCACAAACTGACTCAATTGGTTATTTTTTTTTTTTGTAAGGATGTGAAGTTGGAAAGGGGGTTGGAAGTATGGAAGCATAGGGGTGGTTCATAAAAGAATAAGAGAGAGGAAAACACAAGGTGAATATGAACAAGATATACTGCATACAATGAATGCATGCCATTCTGAAAAAAAATTGAAAACGTTATATTAAAAATCACAGCAAATAACTTATCCTTTTTAGGGCCACTTCTCTTTTTCCACTTAATGAATTTTGTGCTTTCATTGATCACCTGACTCTTGATATAGAAGTCTCTTATGGGGTTGTTTCAGAAGGGCCTATATGACAATAGTGAATTGTCTCTTTTTGTTTGTATTGGAGAATATTTAACCTTAATTTCTGGAGAATGGGCTTACTGGGTGTAACATTTTGGTTGTCTTTTTTTATGACTTTGAATATGTTATCTCATTCTCCTTAGACTTGCTGTCTTTAGAATTCTCTTTGTCTGATGTTTGGCAGATTGACAGGAACATTATTCATATAGGAACCTTGTTAGCTGAATTTATTAATGCTATTGAGATTCATATGCCTTGTTGTCTGTCTCCAAATACATTCCAATATTTGGAAGATTTTAGAAATTGTTGTCTTGAGTGAGTTTTCTAATATTTCTCCTTTCTTCCTTCTGAACTGTATATAATGCAAACATTTGTTTACTTAATGATCCCCCATAAGCCTTAAAGATTTTTTTTTACTTTTCAAATTTAGTCTTTTCTTTTCTCTTCCTTCTTCCTCCTCCTAGCCATATGTTGTAATTTTTAAAAAATTGCACGAGAGAGAAGGACGACATGTGGAGGGTTTTTTAAAATTACTATTATGGCAAAGGGATCATAAAAATGGGAAAGTGGAGGGCAGGGGGAGACCAGCCCCCAGGGAGAGAGGAATGAGAGGCTGGGGAGGAGGGTATGGACAGACAGAGAGTGGGAGAAAGAAAGAGATGAGGACTGGATTGACCTTTTTAAAGGGAACATAGTGAATAGGTATAGGTGGTACTCTTCATGGCTGCAGCTGAGGCATATCCTGTCAGAACTCCAAGGACAGGTCAGTACAAATGTCTAAATACTAGCATAAAGCTCTTCTCTTCTTTTTCTTCTCCTCTTATCCTTGTTTGTGTCTTCTTTATTTAAATCTCATTTGGTTATTTGAAAACATTTATCTTCAAACTTAGAAATTATTTCTTTTATTTAATCAGTTCTGTTCTTTCTCAAGGCTCTAGATTACATACATACACATAGAAATAGGCAGATAAATGCTAGAGATAGACAGATAGATGATAGATGATAGATAGATAGATAGATAGATAGATAGATAGATAGAAATAATAGTATTGCTAAGTTCCTAAGCTCTACAATTCATAATTGTCTGCTTTTAGGATTTCTATCTTTGTTGAATTCCTCATTCACAATTCAAATCATGATCATAATTTCATTGAATTATCTTATATTTTTAAAATAACTCTTTTGAATTCTATGTCATCGAATTCATTAATTTCAATTGATTTCATTTATTTTGGGTCTTACTGTTAGGGAGTTATTGTATTTTTTTTTCACTACTCCTATGTCCTAATATTAGTATTTTTCTCCTTGGTTGATGAATTTTCCCAAGATTTTTCTGTTTTTGTTTGTTTTTGTTTTGTTTTGTTTCAATAAAAGATTTCTTGGAGATATGTCCTGGAATGTTGGGTAGATATTGTAGCACTGCCTTTAGAACTGGGTTAGCATTTTAGTATAGTATCTCAGTAGCACTCTAAAACCAGGATGTGTTACTGCTTCTTATTATCTCCGAAGAATGAGCATGGCTGCCTGTATGCTCCCTGAAATATGGACCACCTGAGGCACTTAGAAAAGGCTATTCAGTTGTACATCCTCCAGTTGTAAATTAATGAGCAATGTCACTCATCTGTTTTTTCTGAACTCCATGGCCCACATGGCTCTGTGCATGTGTGTTTGCCTATTATATGAACTACGTCCTGAAATAGTAGAAAAGTTGGGAGCATCTCATTGTTAGTCCAAAAAGATGGAGGTCACTCTGCAGGACCTAGATAGGAGGAGTTTCATGACAATCTATGCAAAGAGATCTTAAATGAAGAAGGCATGATGTAGGATGGCATTTTTTCCCCTGACCCAGTGCATCAGTGTAACCCAGCAGTTTTTAGACAACACAGGCCTTCTAAGGATTTCAAGTTCCCCAGTACTACATGACTCAGGGGTCAGTAGTGAGTAGAACTTCTTTTTTCTGTTTTTTATTTTATTTTATTTTATTTTATTTTATATAACCAAGTCCATTTAAATGAAAACAAACATTTATAGAAACTATTTGGGAATTTGGGCATTGTTTTTTCCAAACTACTTAATGCTGGTAAGGGCGCTGTCATGGGGGATTCGAAGAAGATTCAGAAATCCTGGCTGCAGTCTGTCAGGCTGCTTTGTCCAGCTGTTTTGAATGTAGGATCATCTGGTACTCTGTTTCAGGTGGTCTGGCTTGATCAAATCACTTTAGTCTGGAAGGAATCCACATCTTTTAATTTTCTGTGGAAACAAAAATAGAAATCCTTTCCCCCAGTAACTTGTCCTTCAACTTAAATTTTGGAGTCAAAGCATTTATTTTTATTTAATTTATTATTTTACATGTCGATCCCAGTTCCCTCTCCCTCCCTCCCTCCCTTCCTCCCTCCCTTTTACCCTCTCTGCCCTCTCACATGCACTCTAACCACCCTCCCCTCCCATCCCCCCACACCAATTCCATATGTAGGGGAATGCCATCCAGTTGGGGTGATATAGGTCTGACAGGTCCTGTGAAGTAGGGACTAGGGCTTCTCTCCTGTCTCTAGATTAAGGCAGTTATCCCTCCATGGGGGATATGTTCGCAAAGTCCTTTTGTGCACCAGGGATACATCCTGGCTCCACTGTCTGAGGTCCCTTAGACTGCTCAGTCCTTCTGGCTGAGACCCATATTCAGGGGGCCCTGAGTCAGTCCCATGCTGGCTTCCCAGCTATCAATCTGGTGGCGCATTAGCTCCTCCTTGTTCAGGTCAGCTGTCTCTATGTGTTTCTGCAGCCTGGTCTTGTCCTCTCCCTCTGCATCTGAGTTCTACTTCAACTCAGTGTTTATGTATGGGTGTTTGCTCCTGTTTCCAACAGGCATTAGTTGAGGGCTCCATGGATAAATTAGTTGTTGATCTCACTCTCTGGGAAGGGCATTTATGGTAGCCTTTCCATGGAAGCTCAAATTGTTATTTGGCAGCAGTCTTGTAGTCCTCTAGACCTTTCTCTGTGTTCAATTTTTTCTTCAAACCAATATTGGCTCCCTCTTTTATGTTCTCTCCCTCCCTCCCTCCCTCCCTCCCTCCCTCCCTCCCTCCCTCCCTCCCTCCCTCCTCTCTCTCTCTCTCTCTCTCTCTCTCTCTCTCTCTCTCTCTCTCTCTCTCTCTTTCCTGTCTTCTATTCCTAACCAGACTCAATCTTCCTGGTCGCACATGTTTTCCTTTCCTCCCCCTCATTTTCTCCTACTTTTCTCTCCATTCGCTGCCCCCCCCCCCACTTCCCCTGAGCTCTAGGGGACTTGTCACTTACCAGTTCTGTGAGGGAGTTTATAAGAATCTCTTAGAATACATCTTGTATCCTAGTTCCTCTGGTGATGTGAATTATAGGCTGATTATCCTTTGATCTAGGTCTAAAATCCATATATGAGTGAGTACATACTGTGTTCCTTTTTGTGACTGGGTTACCTCATTCAGGATGGTTTCTTCAAGTGCCATCCACTTGCCTGCGAATTTCAAGATACCATTATTTTTTTTTTTTCTGCAGAGTAGTATTCCATTGTGTAGATGTGCCACACTCTGAGTCTTCTCTTTTATCTTTCCCCATTTAGTGAAGTTCCATTTGCTTTGTTACTTATCTTAAGTCCTTCCACACCATCAGGTATGTAGTATATACAAAACATGAAGATGGATTTTTCTTAGGACTTCCAGTTCCCAAATAATGATATAGAGATTTCCTGTTAATTATAAGAGTTCAACCTTAACTTAGGATTGTTTATAATTAGCTCGTATAACACATTTATATTAATCTATGTGCTGTCACTTGCTTATGGCTTTTATGTCTCCTCTTGTGTGTCCTCTGTCCTCTACAATTAGCTTGCAACCCTGCTTTTCTTTTCTCCTGAGACCTTTCTGTCTCCAATAGCCCTACCTAATTATCAGGTAAGAGTTATAGTCAAAATATTAGGTTCATTTGTATGTGGCATATTCAGAGAAAATACTCTATTATATATCTCATCTTGATCAATTTAAAGTTTTATACCTAAATCATTTTCTATCATGACTTGTAATAACATTTCATAACTATCTTTTTAGATCTGAAAACATTTTCTTAGATAAATAATTTAAACTTTTTTGTCTCAATCTTATGCATTTTATACCTCTTTTGTGAGATACTTCTTTGAATTTGGTAACAAAGAAAATTGCAAATATAACTATCTCATATTAAACTCCATTAGAGGTCCAAGTTGGTTATAACGTTAGCTGAGTAAATAGTAAATGCAGAGAAAGCTACTTCCAAAACAATAGAAATAAAAGAAACATCTGGCTGCCCAGACAGTCACCCAATATTCCTCTGCAACACTGGAGCAATCATCTTTGACTTACAGGCCTAGAATATCTTACAGACTTTTCTGTGAAGCAGAAATTTTTAAAGGACTGTCCCACCTTGTCTTGGCAAAGTTCAGCAGTCACTTTCTTTTGTGTGCTGCTTGTCCAGTTTGGACAGCATACTATCAGCAGTTGAGGCAAGGGTGGTTTCTTTCTCTAATGGTTATCTTTTAATATAAAGAAAGCCAACTCCATATGGAGATTCTTTGATGCCCATCATTGTTTTTGAAGTAAATTGGTGCTGCTAGGAGCTGAAGTGTCTCACTATCTTGAAAAGCTTTATGTTATTAAGACATTTTAAATAATATATTCTATGGGTCTTTAAACTGTTTGAACATCACCTGTCTATAATATATCTCTGTATGAGGTTGAAAACATATCTAACCTGAGTATAAGTTTTATTGTTATAGATGACTATTAACCTGTAATTCTTTATTATTCTAAATAGCTTTCGAGGACTAAAACTTTACATTACCTTTTTAAATAAGCTGTTTGGGTACAATACCCTAAACAAGAATAGAAACATATATAAAGCATAAGAAAAACAACCTTAAATTTGTATCAGTGTACAACAATTCATACAATGTAAAATATTTGAAACTAATGGTTGTTCAAAAGTAGATTCAATAATACATTTTATCCCATCATTTTTACACTATATCCATTTCCCCTCAGAAAGAGATCCCTGAATCTATTCTCCTTTTTTAGCTTTCTCCCTGACCATGATAAATAATAACTCCCATAAATGATGGCAGACATCTTTGACCCACTTAATGATCAAAAACCACCTACCCAACCTCTTGGGAATGTAGGCATTGTATTCTCTAGACTGCTTCCTGTTTTCCTGGAGTGATGGAATCTTTAAGGGACTGTGAGAAAATTGGGATGATGTTCAAGTCCTGGAAGAGATAGTCATAATATTTGCCATTAATTCTCTGTGCAATGGGAAACTACAAGGCTTATCTATAGTCTTAGTTATAATAGTCTGTAAAACTGGACCACCTCAGATAGAAACCTTGAAGTTGTTTTGGATACCGAAATCTGGGGAAACTACAAAGGGGCACTCTGAGAGGCTGGATCACCTGTGCCACCCATTTTCATTGGTGTCTGGGCCCCTTTCTCTGAAAACACACAAGCTTTCAAAGATAACAAACATATCAACATCAACACAAGTATGGCTGACAAGGTAAGATGTCTCTGTCATTTCTAGAGTTTATATACTATCCTTCTGTGGACTTTCAAGGAGTTGAAGACAGTTATGCTTATAGTTTTCCTTAGTTAGGCTTAAAGATAAGTTACATATAGGACTTTAGACTCACAAATATAGGATAGATGATAGAATAGTTTCTTTTAATCTTGCTAAATGTTAATGGACTAAATATTGTTAACTGTGATTCTTACTTGGTAACTATTGTGTTATATATTTTGCTATGTTAAGGTTAAAACCCTTTTTATTTAGACAGAAAAAAGGAGATGATGGGAGATGCCATTCTGTATATGTTTCTCATGCTGGTTAATGAATAAAGCACTGATGGCCAATAGGAAAGGAAGATAGGAGGGACTAGAAGAAAGGAGGAAAGAGGAAGTAGTAAGGAGTCAAGATGGAGAGACTGGGAGACCAGACGCCGGCCCCACTGCCCGGTAAGAAGACCACGTGGAAATATTAGATTAACAGAAATGAGTTAATAATTAAGACAGACCTAGCCCATGAAAAACAAGTAACTGGCCAACAGCATTATTTCAAGTACAGAGTCTCAGTGTGTTAAATTGGGGCTGGCGCAGCAGCGGGACAAGACCGGTGGCGGGAGGAAATACCTTACTCCTTATACTCTACCATTGATGCCATATTATGAAAATCAGGCACATTTGATTATAAATTCAAATATAAAGTTATACAGCATAAATCAAGTTTTATAGGTAACTATTTTCAGTTTTGATACCATGTATTGATTTTTTACCTTTAGGGACAAATTTCATATTAATCATAGATGTATATCTTACATAGAAAGTCAGCAGTGCCACCTTAGAAATATTTTAAGTTTAGAAAGCACTGGATACTAAACCATTAGCAGTATTCATCCACTTACGATTGTATGTTTAAGTTATTCATTGTTAATTATTCAGTCAGATTCCTTAGAGACTCATTTTCAGCCAGCACTGGAAGAGCTCAAATGTGTGTTGTCGTAGAAGCCTGTACCTGAATGGAAGCTGTGGCAATCATGTCAGAGTGTGAGGTTGAAGGCATACCACTGAAATGGCTACCTCTAATTTTTCAAGGAAGAAGTTGAAATCTCTCAAGGGTGTTTCTGTCCCGCGCTACCGTCTCGCCAGCAAGAACGACGCGGCACACTCAGGATCCTTCTGCAGTAAAGCTTTAATGCATCTTGAGAGGGAGAGCATAAGTTTACAGAGCGGAAACCCCAAACATCCAAAACCCAACCCTTATATAGGTTTACAACCTTCGCCTGGGACGTGTCACCTCCTGATTGGCTGCAGCCCATCGGCCCATATGACGCCACGGGAGAGGCAGAGGCCAAGGGAGGGAAAATCACCCTGCACCTGCACACTGACTTGTTTACTCTCAACGCCAGCCCCGGATGCAGGCGCCATCTTGTAATGGAGAATGCCTGGACGGCTCTCTACATGTTTCCTAAAATGTGAATTCACAGAGATCTCAGCATAAAGATCCATATTTTAATTTTTTCTTTTATTATTATTTTTTTTACATTCCAATTCCAGTTCTCCCCTCCTCTGGCTGCCCCCACTCCTCTCCCATCTCCCATCTCCTCAGTCTGCTAAGTCTGTCTCACCATCTCATTCAGGAAGGACCAAGGCACCTCTCCACCCCACACTTCTGTGTCTAGGCTGAGCAAAGTATCTCTCCATATAGAGATCCATATAGAATGAGTTCCACTAAGTTGGTTTGTGCATTAGTGTTTGATCTTGGACACAATGCCAGTGAACGCATATATTGTCCCAACCACTCTATTGTCACCTATATTAAGGGAGTCTCGTTTGTCTTGTGCAGGTTCCCCATTTGTCAGACTGGAGTCAGTGATCGCTTGCCAGCTTGGGTCAGCTAAAAATCCATATTCTGAGTGATGGTATTTAACTTTCCTTTATTACACAAAGGATGAAATAAGGTAAATCATACTTGTTTACTTTAGAAAGATGGAAATGCTTTCAGAAAATGTACTGTCATCTTGAGGTGGGACAATGACCACTGTCCTTGCGAATAAGTAGAATTTCTTATGTTCTCTTTGTAAAAAAATATTCATGTTGAATAAACTATGGGCACACACTGTGTACAGATACATACATGACTACGAGCATGCTAATTATATTTTCCTAAATCATAAATCTTTTCCTTCTTCTATTTGACATGTTGGGTTAACTTTATTTCATAATAAACAATAATCAATAACAATGACCAATATTTCTATCTCTATCATTATGTATAGTATATTTAATGGAAAGTAATACACTTGGTGGAAGACAGTAGTAAAAACAAAAACAAACAAAAAAAAAAAAACTGAGCTAGTTTGACTTACAGAGGTCACTATTCTATTGAGACCTCAATAGAATCCAAGATTCTGTCAGGTCCTCAAACAGGATAGGATCCAGATTGTTGGAAGATAGGCATTTTCTGCAATATATGTGCTCCAAATTCTCAGGTATATATTAAAATCAGTAAAAGAAAGTTTTGGTTTCATAAAGAAAGTTACCTATTCCCAAAGCAAACCTAGCAGTGCAGCTTGATTTTAGGTTAAAATTTGGAAGAATTTTGTTTCCCCTAAGAAGTGGGCTCCAAAATACAGGGCTAACTCTAAATCTTTTTCTTCACTGACATTAATATATAATCTGTTATCAAGAACTAGTGGTTTCAGAGCAGGGGAGGTATTTCAGTGGATAAAGGACTAGACTCTAAAACATGTACACCTGAGTTCATATCACCCAAATCCCACATGTAAGCCCCTATCTCCAGTGACAGATGTTCTCCAACAAGCCCACACCTAATTCTTCTCAAATAGTGCCACACCCTGAATACAAATACAAAGCATTCAGATTGAATATATGAGCCTATGGGGGCCATTCTTATTCAACCATCACAAGGAACATTTATTGTATTAATCAAGGAATTATATGCAGAACACTTGAAATTTTGCTACATACACAGAAATACACATTAATTGGTGCTACCAAGTTCACTGTGTGGGTCCTTCTAATAGAATTACTGAATGCTTTTAAATGAAATAGAAACTGAATGCTGAGAGGTTATAAAATGTGCTAAAATGGGTTTTCATTTGCAAACATATAGTTTTCTATTTTCTGGGGTTTTTTGTTGTTGTTCATATACAGCGTGTATGTCAGCTACTGTCATATATTTTAAAATAATTATAAATGTTTTGTCTCCTTCAAGTCTATGTTAACTGCCAACAGCCAAAGATGATTCTTATTAGCCTTCCCTCACCATGGTACACAGCCTTTCCTCACCATGGTACACAGCCATTTGTTAAAATGGTCAGCTTTTCTAAACACATATACTGGACAAATAGTAAGAGTGGTCTTGTTAGATGTCCCAGAAAGGAAACAAGTAAACCAAATACCGTATAACTGTAGACAATGGAAAATCAAGATATGCTCAATAAACTAGAATATTCTCCATTGTTTTAAACGTCTGTTCTGTTCTTGTTAACAGGTCAAATACAAGCTACTATATCATAAGCATTCCATAGGCCAGGAAGATTTATTTGTGCCCAGCAAATCTGCTATTAACTTCATTGAGATCTCTTCACATCTATGTGACCTTGCAGCTGTGGTGGGAGATGCCATTATGTATATATGTTTCTCATACTGGTTAATGAATAAAGCACTACTGGCCAATAGGAAATGAAGATAGGAGAGACTAGGAGACAAGGAGGAAAGAGGAAGTAGGAAGGAGGAGTCAAGATGGAGAGTCTGGAGAAAGCAGAACCACCAGCCACCTCTCGCTGGTAAGACCACGTGGAAAAACATAGAAATGGGTTAATAATTAAGACAGAGCTAGCCGATAAGAAACTAGTACCTGGCTAACAGCATTATATCAAATTCAGAGTCTCGGTGTGTTAATTGGGGCTGGCGCGGCGGCGGGACAAGACCCGCAGCGGAAGGAAAAACCATACTCCTTACAGAGCTGTTCATCAGGGTCTAAGCCTCAGCTTTCAGAATAGACATAGGATACTTTATCAGATTATATGAACTGTCATACTAAAGGTGGCATTTTGTAATTGTACTCTACTCAAAGTGATAATAAATTAAATAATTAGCTACTTTTTTGTATTTTGTCATTACTTTGGCAGGTGAAACCATTGCTGCATTTTGAAAATATTTCTTAAAATATTATATGTAGGCTCATACTGACCTTCAGCCAATCAATCGAAACGCAATGGCGCCTTCCAGGAAGTTCTTCCTTGTGGGCAACAGAAGATGATCTTGAGGAAGAAGTGCCTGGGAGAACTCAATTGTACTCTGAACGCAGTCAAGGTGCCTGCAGACACCGAGTTGTGCATCCCCCACTGCCTACATCGACTTCACCAGGCAGAAGCTAGCTCCCAAGATTGCTGTGGCTGCGCAGAACTGCTACAAAGTGACTAATGGCGCTTTCACCGGGGAGATCAGCCTTGGAGTGATCAAAGACTTGGGAGCCCAATGGGTAGTGCTGGGGCACTCAGAGAGAAGGCATGTCTTCAGAGAGTCAGATGAGTTGATTGGACAGAAAGTGGCCCATGCCCTAGCAGAGGGCTTCAAGAGTGATCGCCTGCATTGGGGAGAAGCTAGACAAAAAGGAAGGTGGAATCACGGAGAAGGTTGTTTTTGAGCAAACCAAGGTCATCGCAAATAATGTGAAGGACTGGAACAAAGTTGTCCTGGCCTATGAACCTGTATGGGTCATGGGTACCTGCAACACCTCGGCAGGCCCAGGAAGTACACGAGAAGCCACGGGGATGGCTGAAATCCAATGTCTCCGATGCGGTGGCTCAAAGCACCAGAATTATTTATGGAGGATTTGTGACTGGAGGGGTCATCTAAATCTGTCAAGTCATTTGGAGTAGGGACTAGGCCTTTTCTCCTGTCTCTAAGATAAGGGAGTATCCCTCCATGCGGGATGTGCTCCCAAAGTCCTTTTGTCTAGCATCTATATTCTTACCACACACACACACACACACACACACACACACACACACACACACACACGATAGTTATAAAGATAGGTAATTGATAGGTGATGGGTACATAACAGATCGATAATAGGTTTATGATATATAAGTAGATGGTAGATGAATAGATAGGTAGATAAAAGATGGACAGGTATTTAATAAATGAATGATAAATGGTAACAGACAGATGGATATGGGTTTATTACAGATAAATGATAGGTGGGTAGACAGAATTGTTAGATAATAGGTAGATGGCAGATGATAAACAGATAGATGGTAAGTGGTTAATAGGTTTATAATATAGAAATGACTGATAGCTGGATAGAAGGGTAGATAGTAGATTGAAAGCTACATAATAGATTATTTGTAGATCATTGATGGATATTGGGTTTATAATGGTTAGATGTTAGATAGATAGATAGATAGATAGATAGATAGATAGATGGATGGATGGATGGATTTTTGCTAGAACATATTTTTCAGAACACATAGTGAAGACACAGGTTAAAAACAAATCCATATTGAGATTCTGATGTAGATGGAATAGTGATCATTTTAGCTGTATAAGAAATGGTGTAATCAAGCTGGTCGTTGGTGGTGCATGCCTTTAATCCCAGCAGTTGGGAGGCAGAATCAGGCATATTTCTGTAAGTTCGAGGCCATCCTGGTCTACAGAGCTAGCTCCAGGACAGGCTCCAAAACAATACAGAGAAACCCTATCTGGAGAAAAGAAAAAAAGAAAATATAAATAAATGGTTTATATGATACATACGCTTTTATTCTCGTAAGTATATCTTCAATAACTACCTCAGATTGATTCCCCATTGCATACTAGAGTTATCTATTCAACGCATAGAAGTAAAATTCAATTCACATAAGTACTGCATTTTAACACTCTCATATTTTCTTCTTGCTGATCACATGATGCCTGTTTTATCCCCTTTGTGAAACTATGTCTTCTCATTTCCATAAAAATTGTGAGCCTTCATTTCTCCTCTTTGTCTATTTTGATGTTTTCATCCATGTACAGTGTGTCTTGCTCTTATTTCCCCACAACTCCCCCCTGCAATCCCCAGTGATGTTCTGTCTTGAGCATGCTGTGAAAATCCCCAACATTCATTTTCCCAAGAAGCAGTAGCAGCTATGTTTACAGCAAAAGGCCATTGCTTGAATGTGTTTCACTATGATTTTGTACCATTAGGCTAGTTACAAAAATGTCCTTATAGGAAGAAGATAAATTCCTTCATCAGATTGCCAATAGGTAAGTCTGTGGGGCATTTTAATGATTAATAATTAATACTGGAGAGCTGAGCCTACTATACAGGTGGTATAAGAAAGCAGGCTGGGTAAATTAGGGGGAACAAGTCAGTAAATATCATTCCTTCATGGCTTCTGCCTTAGTTTCATTCTCTAAGTTCCTGTTCTAGAGTCCTGCCCTGATCTCAAATTGTAATCTAAGTGTTATAAGAGGAAGTAAACCCTTTCCCTTTGGAGTTACTTTTGGCCATGGTGTTTTATCTATCCCTAACTAGGAAAAAGAGGTAGGAAAAAATATTTATTAATTGCTTATTTGCAAGGAGCCTCATTAGCATAGTAGATAGCACTTCAGTCTCATAAATACCTATTTGCTTAAAACAAAATAATTTTAAGTAACAAATACCCATTTATTTTCCTATACACAAACTAGAAAAAAAGTCACATGTCAAGTAACTATTAAAATTAGAGAGCAAGTGAAATGATGGAAAACCAAATGAACCATGTAGGTATTATTTAGAAAGTCACAAGGATTCTTTAACTTTGCAAATGAAAAACAAGTGGAGATTTTTGGTTGACATTAAAAAGGCCAGCATTATTATAATATCTACAAAAATGTCTATAGGCCTTTCAACTCTCCAGGATGATAATGTCATCTTTCAGAGACAATTTGGATTTATCAATTAGTTTTACAGATCAATGGGGTTTCCACAATTTACAAAAGAAACCATGAATGAATGTGTGAAATGCAGAGGACAGAACATATTTGATTTTAGTAATCCAAGATAGATACTTAAAAGATAAAATTAAGTTGTATATAACTTTCTCATGCCATCAGAAAAACAAACTGATTGAAATACAAATCACAAGTAATGATAAAATGGTATATTATTTTGAAGAAATATCCAACCAAGCCATACAGGGATTGATGTCAGCTATAGTCATGTTTAATATCCACATTAATCACCTTGAAATGAAAGTAAACAATATGTTAATAAAATTTTCAGATTTGCTAAACTGAGTACTAAGTTAGCATGCACAGTAGTAGCAAGACAGAGAAATTATTTTGATGATATACATCGAAGAAAAATAATGACTTTTATTCAGAAAAACCAGGCTAATGCTATGGGTTTGGATGGCAATCTTAAACCTTTATCTAATATAAGAGGAAACAAGGCATAAATAATGGCAGAAATTATAGTTATTAACAGTACTTCAATAATGTGTGAGGAGTAAGAATAAATACAGTATTTAAGCATTAGAAATGTTATATTTTCATTTTACAGAGAGAAAAGGAAACCATTTCTCTATATGATTCTGGCAAAACATTTTAATATTTGGTATTTACCATTATTCCAAAAACATATGATTAATAGTAAACATGTCGGAAATGAAATGGCTAATAATGTTGACTAAGGAGTGATTCTGATAAAATTCTATGAAAAATTAAAACAATAACCTTGAAGCTTTCAAACCATGGCAAAAAGATCATAAGAGACATATGGAGTAATATTCCTCACCACAGAATGGTACTGATAGCCTTCACTCCAAGCATGGCTTTGAATAGTCAGATTAAGCTGATTCTGTAATTGTCATCAAATCATAACCACTGTATTTTTGATAGACTACTAAGTAAGCAGTTACATGCAGTTATTTGTATGTAATAACTTAGTCCTCCCCAAGCCATGTAAATAAATAAGATGATGAAATAAGAATCAATACAACACATCAATAATCTCCGAATAGTGAAACAATAGTTCTGAAGGAATCATGAAAATACATTTATTTGTACAGGGAGGTGGAGTTTTCTCATCAGATTAGGGACAAGAGTCCAGAATTACTGAGGCTTGGAGTTATATTGCTGGTGAAATAGCAGAGGATGTGACGACATTAATTTTTATTTCTTGATCCTTCAAACCATTGCATGCTTAGGGCCACTTCCAGAAGGGAATTTATTGACAAAGTATTTATTTACTTACCATATTTACTTACCATTGTACTTTTATTTCTGGAAAGTACAGGCATATTTCAAACTGTTATGTCATGTAGTTGTAGAAATAAGAATCTTGTCATATACATTTGCAAGTATGAATTAGTATGTATGATTCTAACATTTGAAAGCATGTTCTTACACAAATTTATGTTATGTCAAGACATTTTTTTTATATTAGAGTCTGGGCCAAAATCAGGGACATCAGTACAGGCAAAAGTTCTCAGAAGTCACTCAAGGAGGTGTTTGAGCAACATTCATTCATCATAGTCTACCAGCTTAGCTCCTGAGCTATAGACAGATGGGACATCACACACATTACAGGGTAAACAGAGTACTCAGCCAGCTGTAGAACACTGTGCTGTGTTAGAGTGCATGTATTTTGGGGCTTTAATATATTTGGAAAGAAGCAAAAGTACTATGCCCCTCAAAACAAACATCAGCAACAAAAACGTGAATATGGAGAACTGTGTCAGTGTTTTATGTTCTATAAAGTATTTTGTGATCCATCTCTTTCAATATTTATCATGCTATCTCTGGCCAGTCTCTTCAGTACGAACACACACACACACACACACACACACACACACACACACACACACACACACACCATTGATCAACTCTATTTAAAAAATAAGAATAGTGTTTTATTTTCCAAACATGTTATACGCATTCTGTTTCTGCTCCTATCTAGAAATATATGATGGTCATTCTGGGTACAATTCAATGTCACTTACTTCGCCAAACTTCATAATACTGCTTTTGTTATTTCCAATAACCTTTATTTTGTCTTTTTTAAAAAATGCATATTAATTATATAAAAAACACCAATCAGGATTATCTTCATATTCCCATATGTGCATTCATTGTTTGCCCTACCCATTTTCTACCCAGGCTCTTGTTTTCTTCCCTGAGCATTGTTCCTAGTCCTTAAGCACTACTCTTATGAGATGATGGGAGATGTCATTCTGTAAATAATTTTCTCTTATTGGTTAATGAATAAAGCACTGCTGGCCAATAGGAAAGGAAGATAGGAAGGACTAGGAGAAAGGAGGAGAGAGGAAGTAGTAAGGAGTCAGCATGGGGAGACTGGAGAGAGCAGAACACCAGCCCTACTCTCCGGCAAGATGAGACCATGTGGAAACACTTAGATGAATAGAAATGTGTTAATAATTAAGACAGAGCTAGCCAATAAGAAATAAGTAACTGGCCAACAGCATAATATCAAATACAGTATCTCTGTGTTATTTGGGGCAGCGGTGGGTCAAAGGAGGCAGGGACAACCTTACTTGTAACACACTTATAGATGTGATCAGTAACTTTGGGGTTCATGATGTGTCAGTACATCATTATGTTTGGGAATAAGACTGTGGAATCATCATGCTTTCTTTTGGATTCTAGGATTTTACTCATTAACTGTATAATGTTGAGTAATTTATTTGGCTCCATTTTATCCAGTTTCTCCTCTTTAAATACTGGGTAGAATTCTCTCTTTGTTGCATAGTTGTGGAGGTTAAATGAGTTAATAAATATAATAACACTCCTCCATTTTAAGTTTTCCAAATCTGCCAGCCCTGATTACCAGTCTGTGTAGACCATAAACCCCTCTAAAGAAGGATCAGGACCTCATCTTTTCATCTTCTCTAGCCAGCACAGCCCATCCAGGCAATGTAACATTTTAAAAGTAGATCTGTGCCAATAGTGAGTTGGTACATAGGATGAGGGACAGAAGGTCACAGAGAAGAGAGCCCTACATATGGCACTAATATTTTACGACTTACATTTTCCTGGCAGAGAGAAAAAGGAAGAGCCTGTCATCCATGCTGGACTCTAGGAATCCACAATTGCACCCTTCCATCTGGGAAGCTATGATATATGCTGCAGAACCAATTTCCCCTTGCAAAAGAACCAGGACAGACAGTGGAAACTGTGAGAGCTCAGAAGGCATGCGAAGGTGTCAGAAGCTGCTCCCCAGCACCCAGCAGCTTGTAGTGCTCCCCTGACCTCTTGGTTCTGAGCTGCCAATTCAGCCTCTTTATACTGTGCTTAGGCCTGCAATGCAGTGTTGTTCCTGGTACATAAAGTGGTGAAAAATTCCTCAAGGAGGAAGGATCTGCTTCAGTGATTAAGGGTGATGGACACCATAATGTGCTCTGCTCTCCTGCTTGCTATTGTTCTGACCCTTTCTGTTTCTATATATTTCCTGAATTCTGGCCACTGTCCAAGAATTTCACATTTTTCTCATTCTTCAGCCCTGCAAATAGCTCCCACAGTCTTTGTTTCCTTTTTCTGTTATCTTTTCTCTTGCCTATGGCTGACTTTTGAGCACACTGACACACACTATTTATCTTTGTCTTGTTTCATGCTTGCTGCCATTACCTACTCTGACCCTATACCCAGCCCTAAAGTACTGGTGACCAGCATAGCTCCAAGGGAGGTAAATTAGTGTCTCCTATCAAGTTGAAGATTTTCTTCATGATGTTTCCTTAGGAGATGAGCTTTCTAGAATAACAGATGACAGCCACAGAAATGGGAGTTGGAACAAGCTCTGCTGTGCAATGCTACTTTCCTATGTAGAGCCCAATTTTTCTATGTATCTATATATGTATAAGAGGTATACAAGGAAGTTCTTGGGAATACTATTTTGACTATTTAACTAACTAACAAAGCATGAAATAAACTAGTACCAATAGGATCCTTATTTAAAAACAAACACCCACTGTTCAGAAATGAATCATTGACAAAAAGGAGTATCAAAAAATTAAAAGTCATGCCAGGTGGTGGTGGCACCCACCTTTAATCCCAACACTCAGAAGATAGAAGTGTGCAGATCTCTGGGAGTTTGAAGCTAGCCTGGTCTACAGAGGAAGCTCTAGGACAGGCTTGAAAGCTACACAGAGAAATCCTGTCTCAAAAAAAAAAAAAAAAAAAAAAAAAAAAAAAAAAAAACACAAACAAACACAAAAACAAAACAAAAAAACAAAAAATTAAGTCAGGGGAGAGAGATGACTCAGTGGTTAGAAGTGGCCATTGCTCCTGTAGAGGATCCAAGTTTGGTACCCTGTACCTATGTCAGGGATCTCACAACTGCCTATAACTACAGTTCTGAGAGACCTGATGCTCTCTTCTAGATCCCTAGTTCACCTGCATGCATGTACACATGCCCACCCTCAGATATACACAAATAAATACATAACTAAAAATAATGTATCCCTAATATAAAAATGGTCTTTTGGAGCCCATTCCACACAGAGGGATATTCCCTCAGCCTAGACACATCGGGGAGGGCCTAGCCCTGTACCAAATGATATAACAGACTTTGAAGACTCCCCATGGAAGGCCTCACTCTCCCTGGGGAGCAGAAGGGAGATTGGCTGGGGGGTTGGTGGGGGGGGACAGGGGAGGACACGGTGTGGGAACTGGGATTGAAATGTAAAAGAAGCTTGTTTCAAATAAAAAATATCTTAAATATTAAGAGTTAAAAGACATAATCATTGAAGTATCTTATTTTAGACTTATAAATCACCTCTACTCTCATCATTAAGAGATAGCAAAGCCATTGATCAGACAGGAATATTTATAGTTTGTCACCAAGCAATCAAAGGAAAACCTTTATTTCCATGACCCAAAATGAACATTTGAATTTTTCCCAATATTTATAATTGTAGTCTTAAATGCTCCAGTTAATTTAGTCACCCCTCCATAAATCCATGCTTTCATAAAATATTTGCTATAGAGTACCTGCCATATACCAGCTTCCCTCCAGAGCTCTGGGTATTTTTTAGACAGCCCCTCCCATCTTCATGAGCTTGTATTGTTTCTTTCTCACTGCTTCTCATATCATTCTAAATTTCTGTTTCTATTCTTAGAAATGCATTTATGTAGAGCTGGAGAAATGGCTCAGTGATTAAGGACTTGTACTGCTCTCCTGGAAGACCCACAGCATAAGGCTCACAACTATCTGGAACTTTAGCTCCAAGTGGATCCGATGCTTCTTGCCTCTGTGGGCACTGGTACTCATCTGCATGTGAGTACACACACACACACACACACATAAAAATAATAGAAAATTAAATGCAACTGTGCATATCTTACATGCCAGATGTACCAGTTAAGAGAGATGTAAGCTGCAAGTAATTTTTAGGAAATAACATTATGTGGTTTGTGTGGTTGGTAGCACTAAGTCCTGTAACTAAACCTTTTCTTCTTTTTCTAAATCAAAATTCCACAGGAAAGTCTCTAGAAAAAAAACATTCCTTTTCAAGCATATATATTGGGGACTCCCCTTGATTGTCTCTTGCTTGTCTCTCTAGCATCTTATTATAACTAGGTACACAACAGAAGTTTGAGCTAATGTAAGGACCTGAAGAAAGAGATGTGTAAACTTGCACAAAAGCTGTGGTTGAAGCACAGCATTTGGTAGGTGTTCCATAATTGTATTGGTAATCACTATAAAATCCAAACAACACTTGGAAGTTCTTCTGTGGAACTGTTAATTATAAAGAAAATGTTTTGAGCAGAAATACCTTCACCCCTGCTTTTGCCTATGGTGTCTGTGCTTGGGCATCATTAGCAGGGGGACTCACACTGCTTAACTGGAAGATAACAGCAACTCCTGCAATTATAAAAGAACAATCCCTTTCACAAGTATTTTTTTCCTTTGTTATTTTTTATTTTTATTTTACAACTCGATCCCAGTTCCCTCTCCCTCCCTTCCTCTCACTTTCCCTCTCTCCCACCCCCTCATGCCCCCACAACCACCTTCCCTGCCCCACCCCCACTCTACATGTAGGATGATATCTTCCAGGAGGGGTTATCTATCTGTCAAGCCATTTGGAGTAGGAACTAGGCCCTATCTCCTATCTCTAGGTTAAGGCAATATTCCTCCATGGGGCATGTGTCCACAAGGTCCTTTTGTGCACCAGGAATACAACCTGGTTCTACGGTCTGAGGTCCGTTAGACTGCCCAGGCCTTCTAGCTGAGACCCATGTTCAGGGTTTCTGAGTCAGTCCCATGCTGTATTCCCAGCTATCAGTCTAGGGGGCTAATTAGCTCCTCCTTTTTCAGGTCAGCTGTCTCTATGTGTTTCTGCAACCTGGTCTTGTCCTCTCCATCTGCATCTGGATTCTAGTTCAGCTCAGTGTTTAGTTGTGGGTGTCTGCTTCTGTTTTCATCAGCTACTAGATGAGGGTCTATGATGGTGGATAAGTTAGTCATCGATCTCCTTATCAGGGAAGGGCATTTATGGTAGTCTCTCCACTGTTGCTCAAATTGTGAGTTGGGAACAGACTTGTAGGTCTCTAGACATTCCTCTAGGTTCAGTTTCCTCTTCAAACCTATAATGGCTCCCTCTTTTATGGTCTCTCTCTCTCTCTCTCTGTCTGTCTCTGTCTCTCTTTCTCTATCTCTTCTCTTGTCTATTCCTTCCCTAACTAAATCTTCCTAGTCCCACGTGCTTTCCTCTCCTCCACTTCTCTTTCTCCAGTTCCCTCTCCATTCACTGTACCCCCACCCCTCTCTCCATAAGTTCAGAAGATCTTGTCCCTTCCCCCTCCGCTGAGGGACCTTATATGAATCTCTTAGAATCCTCCTTGTATCCTAGTTTCTCTGGCAATGCTTTCACCAGTTTTTTAAACATCATAAGAATTCTATTTGGGAGCTTAAAACCATTCAAGGTAAAAATGATGAGATGGACATGGGAAGTTTAGCTCTGGAAGTGTTAGAATGAGGCAAAGGTCCCTGAATAACTGATGAGCTGTCTTGTTTGATATGGTGCTGGGTGTACAGTACTGTGCACTCATGAGGTCCAGCACATGGCATAACTACATCCCCAGAAGAGTGCACCTAATAATAGTATGGCCCTTCATCCTGCCTTTGACATAATTCTGGCAAGTGAATTCTATTTGATTCATAAATGTTTAAAATAACACTTGCAGAGGTTGAGTATTTGTTCTATTTGCATGATGTTCAGTAAAGCCTAAGTTCATGCTTGTTCTAAATCTATGCTTTCCTACCAAAAAGTATAATGCTACCTTCATCAGATCACAGAGTCATTAGTATAACGGATGCACACCTTTTCAATGTGAGACATCCTTTTCTTAGAAGGGATCTACTATAACCTAACAGGAAGGAAACAACACCACTGAAATAAGGCAAGGGCAAAAGCATTTTTAAAGATCAGTGTTGGATGGAGTGACTAGAGAGTATTTCATGGAGGGGAGAGTTAGGAAAACAAGTCTTGGGACAACCATGTATAGGGAAGAGGGGTGGACATTCATTTGCCCGGCAAGGGCAGATGCCTGACAAGAGCAGACGCATGGATTTCTGGGACCATTGTTCACAGAACTCATGGATTGTCCACTGGGCTGACTAAAATATTCCAAAGAAAAGGCCAATTTAAAAGAGGAAAGTATGGTTTTAATTATCTTCAAGAAGAACTTCTAACAGTTTTTTTTTTTTGAAATTCAAATGGGTATGAAGTCTTAAACATTGTTTATATGGCTGGCTTTGAAATCAATGATTCCATAGTAAGGACAACTTGTTTATTAGGATAAATCTCAGGAGTTGTATAATACTTTTTCTATTTTTTTTTTCATTTCTTACTAGGTAAGCTTCATATATCAATGCCCACATGCATTCTTTACCTTATCTGGATTGGGATCTTTGCTCAGAACATCTCAATGAGCCCTCCCTAGTCAGAGTACTCAAACTTGTAACCTGCCACTTGAATTTCCTCTATTCCTGTACCTACATCCCCTCCTGTCCACACTTAACACCATCCAATCTACCACATTCTCTGCTTAACTTTAGTCTGTCTCACCCTGAGAATGTAAAGTATGATGAAGATAGAATGCTTATCTGTTTTGTCCACCACTTTCTATCTAGTGCCTAGAATTGGACCTGGAAAATAGACAATCCTCTATAAATACCCAATTAATAAGCAAATGAATAACTGTGTCAAGAAGCATGGTGCATCATGTACATTGGCATACTGGCATCACTCCCATGATGGGTTGTGTTTTCTAAAGTTGGGTGCAGCAGTTTCTCCTAAAAACCAGAGTGGGCTTATAACTGTTTTGATTGCTAGCACAAAAATAAAACAAAGTGGCTTTCCATGGAACCCTTGTTAAGAGCTTGTCCTTTTCTGTTGGATTGGGTCTCACTATGTAACAAGGTTAGCATCCTATACACAATCCTCCTATCTCAGTCTCCAAAACAGCTGAGATCAGCTACATACCACTATGCCTAGCCTGTTAAGATGTCAGAGAAATCAACACTGATACTTCAGAGACTTTTTAAAACAGATGAAATCCTTTCTGAGGAAATCAGTCATACCCCCAAATCTCTTCTGTCAAAACTTAGTGCTGCTAAAACTCCTGAAGCCATCATTCCCACAGCAGCCTGACAAAGAAGCCCTTTAGTTCACTCATCATGAGATTAGAGGGGAGGAGCAGAACACCAGGAATCAGACAGACCATGGAGCCTGAACCACACCTGGACCTGATTTCGGTAATGAGTCATTGGACTTCAAGCTGATGCCATAATAGAGTCCTGAGAGGAAGGTGAGTGTATTTTCCATGTGTGGGGAATATGAATGGATGAGAACTAAAATGTCAGGTCATAACAGATCTTGTAACATTTCATTGTTCTAAGAGAGCTGTGATAATATATTAGCTACAATGTGACTTAAGCGTCTACTTTCAAGGATGCTTTCTCCCTGAATCTGGATGGACTTGCATTTGGCTTAATTACATAGGAAGAAATGAAGGCCATATGGCTTCCAAGGCTGTCATGAGGCACAATGCAGCTTTGTCTTCAAGTTCTGAGCTTCTGGCTACCCCCTGAGAAATTTGACTACTCTGTGGTTACCATGTGCTGTAGAAGCCAATTCCTGTAAAGAACAATGAGGAGGTAGGCTCCTCCACTCAGTGCTAGTAATGTTTGAACCCTCTTAGCCCTTAGTCCCTGATGTGAACAAGTGACTCTTCTATATTAGTCCAGGAAAATGTCTTTGACAGAATAAGAAAGGGAGGTCATGGTTTGAGAACTTTTAGTCCAGTACAGCAGGGAAGGCATGTTATGCTAGGACTGTGGTGACCACAGGAACACAAGGCAATCCATATGACAACAGAGTGGAAGAAGGTAAAGCGGGCTGGTAACGGGGCTGGTGTACTAGCTAAACTCCACTTCCCAAAGACTCCGAAGTCTTTGAATAATCTCACAAGATGAGAACAGAGAGTTAGAATGTATCTTTGCCGTTTGTTCTAACAACATGGGAAGTCTGTCTTTCCTCCTTGTTCATCCTATTTCACTTTTTTCTTTTTTATTATTTATTTATTTGCTGCAACAAAATTTCTGAGACTGGATAATTTATATGGGAAAAAGTCTAATTTAGTTCATGGTTCTGCAATAAGTTCAAGATTGGGCAGCCATATCTGGCAAGGATCTTGTCATGCATCTTCAAGGAAAAGGAAAAAGCAAATGTGCTTATGCAAAAGAGAAAAAAAAAAGTTAAAGAGTGACATCATGTTCCAGTAAGCCATTCCTATTATAGCTAAGGCCAGCTGACAGACAGAAAGAAATAATAAAGGTTCACTGTTAAGCACCTGAGAATTTTTGAGATGATGGGAAGGATTGTGGGTAGGGTTGTTGCACAATAAAAAGTTAACAAGAAACCCAGGTAGCAGAACTATATATCTGAATGTAAAAATCAATGGTTGAAACACTGGAAATAGTGAGTATTGCTTACCTACAATCAAGAAATTAAGTCATATCTAGTCATCTTCTGTCTATGCTTTTGAGCTTGTGGTACAAAATAATAAACAAGAGAACTAACTGTTTTCTCTGCATCATTCATAAATGGAACAGAGCAAGCATAGTCTACTTACGCTGGTATCATGTTCCTTGTATCATATCTATTGCATGTGCCTTGATTGCTTTTGTAAAATTGTCAGAATCAGCACTGGTCCTAACATAAAGTGCTCTGTGAAAAGCATTACCATGCTCACTAGCCTCAGTGGAGGAATATGAGAAACTTTGAAAGGGCAGCTCAGAATTTAGGCTTTATCAAAGCCAAGCTGAAACATGAAAACCAGTTTTTTAAAAGTAAAATTCTAAATTTAGATGCAGTGTGTTCGTGTATGCTTGGAATGCAGAAAATGAAGTTGGAAGGACCTGTAAAAAAGTAAGGAAAGGCCATTTTCTATAGCTGTGGGTGAACACTATTGGTCTCCCCATGCTATAATGAACAATAATACATATATTCTTATACCATCCAAGTGCCAAGAAGAAGTAAGTGTGACATTTTATATTAAGTTTTAAATTAATATCCTCTGATTTCCTTGAAAGGCTCAAATTGTCATTTTATACACAGAAATAATAAGGAGCTTTTTAAGATAGAAAAACATCCCTGACAGAGACACATTTTCTCTCCTTAGAACAAGAATGGTACAGCAATAAATGAAGGGTAAGTCTGTAAACCTTTTGCTGTGTTAAAAATAAGAAGGATGCAGAAAACAGAAATAATTCAATAAGAAGGTGAAAACTCAAAACTTACAATAGCCTTTTCATATTGTAATGAAAAAATTAAAAAGATAAAAGATTCCTTTAGTCAACTCTTCCTTGTTCCTCTGTGTTCTAGAGTTGCTTAACTAGTTTTCTAAATCTATACACATCACTCAACATAGAGCAGAAGTTTGGAAAGGAATTTATAGTCTGTCCTGGCTGACTGTGTGTTTTCTTGGTCCATTTATGAACCCTCACCTTTCAGAGGATGATGGGTTACTTGGAAACATATCATAGTTCTTGTTATTTTCGATGAATGTCATCTAGAACATTCAAGAGATATTTGGTCTGGGACTCAGAGACATAAGATTACTGCAGAAGTATGAATTGTGAGGTTGCCGTGAGAGAGATCAGAGAACCTGGACACAAATAGAATATAGAATTCATGTTTTAAAGGGATCAGAGGAGAACAACAACAATAACAAAAATGTGACTAATAAACAAAGAGTGCATTTGCCATAAGATGTAGTCACAAAGGGACCAACTAAATAAATCCTTCATATTTTACAACTTCCTCACAGTTTTAATATTATCGAGGTCAGGTGGATAGTGAAAGCAGAGGTCATTTTGAGAAGTTCAAGGTGTGACTCTTGTTGAAAAAGTCATGGTATAACAAAATTGCTAAAAATATTTGTTTTTGTGTGGGACGAAAAGGAGGGAAGTATTGAAGTGGTTAATTTTCTGTCAATGACACAAGCTAATGTCGTTTGAGAAGAGGGAATCACAACTGAGAAATGTTACCATCAGACTGGCTAATGGGCAAATCTGTGGAGCATTTTTTCCTCCTGTTTTCTTTCTTTCTTTCTTTCTTTCTTTCTTTCTTTCTTTCTTTCTTTCTTTTTCTTTTATTTTTCTTTCTTCCTTTTTTCATATAGAATGCTGTTGGCCTGTTACTAGCATTACTTATTGGCTAGCTCTGTCTTAAATATTAACCCATTTCTATTTATCTAAGTATTTTCACATGTTCTTATCTTACTGGAGAGAGAGTCCAGAGTTCTACCCTGTTGGCCCTACATCTTTAAACTCCTCCTACCTCTTCCAGAATCCTCCTTGTCTCCTAGTCCCACCTATCTTGCTTTCCTATTGGTCAACAGTGCTTTATTCATTAACCAATAAGAGAAACATATTTGCAGAATGACATCTCCCATCATCTCCTCTTTCCTTGATTGATGGTTGATGTGGAGGGGTCCAGCCCATTGTGGGCAGTGCCATCCCTAGCCAGGTATCCCTGGACTGTATAAGAAAGCCAACTGAGCAAACCAGGCAGAGCAAGCCAGTAAGCAGTCTTCCTCCATGGCCTCTTTCATTTCCTGCCTCCAGGTTACTGACTTGAGTTCCTGCCCTGATTTTCCTTCATGATATACTGTGATCAAGACATATAAACTGCAATAAACCCCTTCTTCTCAAAGTTGTTTTTGGTAATGGTGTTTGGTCTCTCCATGCTGATTCCTCCTTACTACTTCCTCGAATCCTCCTTGTCCTCTAGTCCTATCTTGCTTTCCTATTGGCCAACAGTGCATTAGTAACTAACCAATATGAGAAATATATTTACAGAATGATATCTCCCATCAGTGTTTCATCACAACAATAGAAAGCAAACTAGGATACCGGCGTATGCATGATCACTTAAAGAAATACAAATTGACAATCCGGGTATCTTTGTCCATCTCTTTTCTTACTGCAGATACATTACATCATTTATTCTTTCATTCAAAATACTGGCAAAATGTCTAGCAGAACAAAGACAATAGAAGGCATTTTTAAAGGAGTCATGGAGGTCCTTTCCCCAGAAGTTCCCGATCACCATTAAAATATCTTCACACATGTCCCAGCTCTGTTCTTTTTATTTTTTCCATTTTGAAATTTCCTTGGGGTGATCTACAGTCTGTTTATATCTATGCTTCCTTTGCCCATTGTTTAGATTCCTGTACCCTGTCCTCCTGGGCTTTTCTGTAACATGGAGCAGCAAAGCATCCTATCTGTAATCAGTGCTTTTTACCCTCTCCCAATGTTTGTCTTTTAAACCAAGTATCCTTCTACTTCTACTTTTCCATATGGCATTGTGAAA
Organism: Phodopus roborovskii; assembly: GCF_943737965.1. Taxonomy (NCBI): domain Eukaryota; kingdom Metazoa; phylum Chordata; class Mammalia; order Rodentia; family Cricetidae; genus Phodopus; species Phodopus roborovskii. The sequence continues at coordinate 107,644 of NW_026125048.1, forward strand.
GTTCACTTCCTTAGCTGAAATCTCAAGTTAGCTAAGTTTACTCCATATACCAGACGTTTATAAACCAGGCTGTGCTATCTGTCACACCAGCCTCATTATATTTTCCCTTGAATGATAAACCTCTCAATTACTAATATCCCTAACTTCATGTTTAGCAGACAATAGGCTATGCTTGAAATTTTTCTCTTTATTTCTCAATTCTCTGATTAGAATTTCTCTCTTCACTATTTTGTGATTAAATATATGAATATGTATATATGTTCATATATTTATACATCTATATGTTATCCAAGTTCTCATACTGTTTGGGTTATAGATTTCTTAATTATAGTTCATTGCTTACTGGTTAAAATTACTTATATCTCAGGCAGACAATTGATCCTGGAATGGGGGAAATCAGGCAGGAATGTGACCATAGTGCAACAGAACAGAAAACAGGGCAGAGCCAGTGCTTAAAACTTTCTCTACCATCACATGGCTGAGTTGGTGTTCTTTTGTTGCCTGCATATAATCTGCAAAATATTTCTGGAAGTGTCTTATTGAAGGTGAATCAGGGAAAGCCTAGCTTCCCCCCAACCGATTAAAAGACTGTCTATGATAAAATCTTCATCCTCATCGTTTTAATAAAGTGTATCAATCATCACATTACTAATTTCGTTCCAAATCCTGGGTAATTCAGACTTTTTTGTTAATATGTTCTCTCTCTCTCTCTCTCTCTCTCTCTCTCTCTCTCTCTCTCTTTCTCTCTGTCTGTCTCTCTTCCCCTTCTCGCACTCTGTTTCATTTTTTTTAGTTATTTTGTTTGTTGTGATAGTGTTTTAATATGCAACCAGAATCTTAGAACTAACAATGCCTGTGCCTCTGCCCACAATAGTCCAGGGAGTACAGGACTTGACTCTGTTGAAATATTCTAATCTGACACACACACACACACAGACACACACACACATCTCTTTGGCATGTGGCTTCTTTTTCTTCTTTGTTGCTGCTGTTTAATCAGCAAAACCAACAGGAATTTTTGTTATCTCTTCCCATTGTCCCTTTTCTAGGCAACTGGTATGGCAACTATGCTGCCAGGTTTGTCTCACTGAACGCTGCAGTGACATGCTTTCCACAGAAGCCCTGGTCAGAGACATGTCATTGAGTCTGAGTTAAACTGGGAAATCTTCTGTATTGACTGAGAGAAGCAGCTCGAAAAAGGCTAAAGTTTGGAAAGACTTGTGAATAATTAAGAAGAGTGAATGTTAAGCCAAGTTAGCATATTCTTAGTTGTATAGTCTATAGAAATCGAGAGTAGGAAACAGATGGAAGTTGAGGTATAGACTCAATATCTCTGGGAATGTCAGATCAGAGATTATTTTTTGGAAATGTAAAAGGAGGTTTGTGTGTAGGAGGAACCCAAGAGCTGGGACACAGATCTTCAGGGGTGCCAGGCAAAAAATGAAAAATCCAGCATGGGGTGAGAAGTACCTAATTTGTAGAATAGCTACTTAACCCCACTCTCCTACTAAGGACATATACTTCCAAAAAGCCTGCTGGGAATATTCAGATTTGGGCTACCACCAGGTCATTTACAATTATTTTCCAACAAGAGCAGGGTGGTTCTGTGTGATTTATTTTCAGTTGTGTTTTTCCTCCCTCCACATCAGCCTTCTAGAAATGTCACATGTGGATAACTCTGGTGTGGATTTTTAGCTTCTAGAGATCACAAAGTAGCAGCTACATGGGTGAGGTGAAATAATGAAAGGATTTAATAGATTTAAGGACTAGTGCAAGAGACCAAGCACAGGAAAACCGGCAGTGTACGTGAGCTTGACAGGACTTGTAGTGCTCATGCAATCCTGGGGAGGAACGAAGGGCTGGCAGGTGAAAGAGAGCAGCAGACACAGTCCGGCCAGGTGTTGAGCATTAAAGCTCACCTTGCTAGAGATCCCAGATGGCTGGAAAGAGAGGTGGGAACGGAAATGACCCAGAGAAGTAGGGAGACGCAAGAGGAAGGCAATAAGCAACATTTAGGTACTCGCAATTAGAGAGATTTCAATTGCTTGGCAGTTACTTGAGTGATAATGAATGTTTGAATCATTGTTGAACAGGGGACAGATCTATTCCTTTTTTGAAGAAGTATTGTCCAGCCTTTTCAGCTTCTATGTTTCCCCAGCTCCCTTTTTGTCGTTGGTGGTTTTCATTGAAAAGGAGCAGGACTATATTTAAAACCATATTGAAAAACAAGAGATTTTAATTAAGTCTAGGCTATTATCCACATGTATCGCCAAAAGAGAAGGATGTATGAAATAATAAAAAATTCATATTGACATATTATGTATAATCTGTATATCATTTATAAATCCTGTATATATTATATCCTATTTTTACTATGTAGTGTGCATACAAACTGTGCCTGTATAGGGTAAGTACTAACGGAGGATATCTATTTTTTGGAAACCTAGGTACAGTAGTTATATTTTTCATGTGTGTTTAACCAGTATGAAGATTTTCATTATGTGTGAGTTTTAATTTTGTCTAATAAACAATTACCCCAGAGTTTTTTTGAGTAGTATAAAATAATTTGTGTTAGTTTTTATATGACAGCCATGTGTGAATCTCAAATGTGTTTCATGTTTTGATAAAGATCAGTAGTTGACAACTTATTTGTTGATTATTTTTCAGAAGCACCAATGGTTATAATATGAATACAGGGTCACAAGTTAATGCTAAGAATCCCCTAAACTGACCACTGTGTGACATAACTCTTTGCTTTGTGTTGAAACAATTTTCCAATGGTGAAACAAAGAGAGTCACTAGCTGCAAAACACTGTAGGAAAAAGAAAAATGTTCATTAAAATTAATATGAATATATACTACTGATTTTTAAATTTAGCCTGTCCTTAGTGGATGTTCTTTTTTAAGTAAATGTTTTTATTAATTCCTACAAGATTTCATAAGTGCTTTGGTCATATTCATCCTCAACTCCTCTTGTCAACTCCTTCTATACCTGCCTTACTGCTCTCCATCTTCAAATCTTTTGTATTTACTTGCTTTGTTTGTTTAATAACAATCCAGCATTCCAATCGTTGCTCTTCATGTAGTTCTGGGTGTGGGGCTATCGGGTGGAGTGTGTTCAGGCTACTGGAGACTGACTCCCATCCTCAGAAGACATTGGAGTGCAGGCGCATGAAGACCAAGCCACTTGGTGTTTGCATGTTGACTGTCTTTCCAACCACAGTTGCTATTGGTTTTCTACAGCCAGAGATCATCTCTTAGTACAGTGACAAACTTACTGCAAAAGGCTGAGGGGAGACAGTACCACATTCCTGCTTTGCACTGTACAAGTGCTAACGTTAGTCTTTATTTCTAGCCAGATCTTTCGATGGTTTCTGTATGGCAAACAGTCTTGGAGCATAGTTCTCTCCTCCAGAGCAGGGGGAGACATGATGATGTTCAGAAGTCACCATCTTGAGTCTAGGACTTCGTTTGAGTGATGCACCCCCTAAACTGTAAAGTTGCCACCTGTCCCTTTAAGCATCAATGGCTAGAAAATGGGAAATAAGAGGCCACCAAAAGAAAATTCAAGCCCTACAAACATGTAGAAAACAAAAGCTATGAGCCCTTAATCATGATGGGCACTACACAGTAATCAAACAGCAGGGACGTTAATTTTAATGTGCTATAGAACCTCACATACTTGTTGCACTATAATGTGTTATGCTATTTAATTAATTAGAAAATGAATAAAATGGGCTGTGAATAGAAAATACTTTAATTTTTACAGTGCTGTAAATTATTTAATGCGAAAATCTGCTGGAATTTATATTTTGTACACTTATAAGAGTTATCATATTTAAAATACATTTAAATGATGGTAGGCCTACTCAATTTTAGGTGACAATTCAATAGATATGTATGATGGCCCATTAACGAGGTGATCATGCCTTCAAGTAGTGGCAATACTGGATAATTATGAAATAAAGCCCATGGTCAAGTTCTTTTCAATGAACACAGCTCTCCCCCCTTTTTTCTTAGCTACTGTACATTTCTCACACTAGTTCTTGTTTCTTCCATGTTTATTAATTAATACTCAAGTGTCACCCCCACTTCATAAAAAAGTTGTGTTTTTTGCCAGAAAGTTTATATTTAAAATGGATATTGCATAGAAACAAGGTGGGGGGTGTCTATCTAATCAACCTAGGGACACTGGTATTAAGGTGGGCTCAAATCTTGCCTTACCTTTGGTCACATGAATTGCTTGTCTGTTCCCAGGCTCTTAATTATATAAATTACATAAAAAATTTCAACATAATGGGCACAGCAAATCATATCTGGCATCAGAAGCCCAATTAGTGGTTAAATCTGGGAGAGTCACTGAGCTGCTTTGGGGCTCTTGCTCCTTATATATAAAATGTACAGTAACCTAGAATCCTCCATACACTTGTGATGACACTCAAATTAAATGGTGTGCATGAGTGTGCTTATAAATCATTGTTATATACAAATATACCACAACTTGTAATCATAAAGTGGGTACGTTTATAAGTCTTCAAACAGAATTGAATAATGTATCCTAGTACTTTTGCCAAAGTCTTTCTAAATTTATGTTGCTTCATAAGTCTGAAGACTGCTTATCAGCATCTACACATTTACTATTATGTGAGAGTCAGCCAGCTTTATACCAAGAAAATCTAGTTTTATGACTTTAGAAGAAGGTTCCAATGCCCATGTTCTCTATATTGCTATCCCTTGATGAATTTGCTCTAACAAAGTTAATGTTAGACATTCAGTCCTAGATATAGGCCAATAAAATTGTTAGCTCATAGGTGAAGAAAAGAGAAACAATGCTCATAAAAAGTAAAACATAACTTTGTACTTTTGCTTCATAAAAGTAAATTCAAAAAAATAAGCTGAAATATGAAGTTCTCATAAGACAAAGATCTGACCTAAGAATTCTAGGCCAAGCCACATGTTTATGAGGAAAGTAGGAGTACATTCTTCAACATGTATGGTTTTGGGAAACCATCTATTTTACCTTTACTTTCAACCGCCAGGAAGGTGAAAGGTAGTTCAGTAGTAGAAAACTTGGCTAGAATGTACAAAGTTCTGGACAATGCATCTAAATGTATTAAAAGTGAAATTCTTATTTTGAGTTTAAAATAAAAGCTTAAACATCATAAAAGCAATATGGTATTAAGAAACAGAAAAGGCAGACCACTTACAAAAACTAGCACAAATTCAGATAATAGGATTCAATTATAAAAACAAAAATATGTTCACTAATAACATTTGTAGTGGGATATTCACTTTGTCTCCTTCTGGGGCACTGACCACGCACATTGGGGTGGAGCCAGGGGTGGAAGTGACCTGTGGAAGGAGGTCTGAGGAGTAGCCCAGAACGCTCTCTTGCTGGCATGATGTGGAGAGGAGAGCATCCAGTGGAACTTGCTGGTATTCATCTGTCTAGGTTGTAAGTTATTTCTCCCTGAATAAACATCTATTATGCCTATTTGTTTATCCTGATCCTTATTTAACTGCAATAAACATTGGTCACTATAAATTATTTTTTATAATACCTATATAGAAAGTCATCATGTGTATCAAAACTAAACAGAGATATACTTTCATTTCTATTTGATATATTAAGCATGTAACAGCAGAAGTATCAATTGGATTTGAGTGGTAATCACTATGTGGAATTGTCATGCATAATTTTTAATTTGAAGTTGCTTTCATGACAAGTTCTAATTTCAGGTTTTATGTCACCACCATGTTTTGCTTCTATAATCAGGAAATTAAAGAAAGGGCATAAGAAGTTCACTCACAAATTCTGCATGAAGTGAGTACATGCAAAGCAAGCTTGCAAAAGAGAGACGGGACTAAGGCAGTGAGGTGGCTTAGCAGGCAAAAAGGAGGAGGCTGAAGCAGAAAGCAGCCTCAATAAATATTGAAGGTAATTGGGGAAACTAGGAGAATGATGAGGCTTCTCCATCTCAATTCCAGGCATGGCTCAAGGCACTCCACACAACACTGGGCCCCCGGAGTGTAGTGGATGAAGGAGTCAACCTATTCTTTAGAGAAATGGGAATTTGAAGAGAAGTTGGGTTTTGTAACTAATGAAGATTCTAAGATGTAAATGTTTTTGTTATTGTGTTTTGCTTTGTCATTTTGCTGTCCTTTGTTTTAAAATCTGAAATTCCTAATGTTATTATAGTGGTAAAGCAAGGTCTTAGTCTGATACATGAGGTCTGAACTTAGATTTTCAGGGTCTGTAGATAACAGACAGTCCATTCAGCCCTCCCCATTGTTGCTGGAACTGGCAGGTCAATTCACCTGATTTTAGAGTTAAGAGTTGACTTAGTCCTTTCAGTTCATTATACCTACAGTTTATGTTTTAACATTTCCAGTTGTGAGTTCTTTAAGTCCTAGTTCAATTTTAAAGCCCTTAGAGGGCAAAACATTTGCACATCCTTTATTTTTATACACATTCAACCACAATTTATGACTCAAATTTATCAAGACCTTTCAAAGCATTCAACTTTATTTCCACAGAAATAGTCTTCTCTGGTTTGTTTCTCCACACATGAGTAGTTTGTAGTAGGGTTATTTAAATTTAAAATGCCAACCATTGACATGGAGTAAATTACTTAGAACAGAACCCCAGAATATGTCTAGAAAATCTACCACTCAAAGGGTCATGGTGTAGGAGAGGCTGAGCCTCTGAGAGTGTGGGAAAGGCTACACAGTTCTTGAGTTCTACAGAGAAACACAATGTTGACTAAATGGAGACAAATGTAGATTCTCCTTCAAGGTTCACATTTTCACTAAAGAGAATAACAAATAGACCAAAGTCCTATATCTAAAAAAGCAGAAACAGACGCACACACACACACACACACACACACACACACACACACATTGAAGTAAATCTATACACCAAATTCTACACCCAGGATAGTGATGTACTTCTTAGGAAGGTTCTGACGGCACAAGAATGGACTAAACTCACACACATGCACCTTGGTTTATAAAGACAAAATGGAAAAACTATTAAAGCATTGAAACCTCATTAATCAGAGATTGAACTATTATTTTCAATAAAAACCTACTTCGCAAGAGCCAGACAGAATTTTGAGTTTTTTTTTTTTTTTTTTTTTTTTTTTGCTAACAGTTAAGGAGACACAATTCTAGTAAAAGTCCTTAAAGATATTGACTGTGAATTAGGTTTCTTGGTGGTTCCTCTGCCACAAATTTCTTTCAGTTCTCCTTTGAAAAATTCCCAGGAAGTTAAACTATGCTGTAGAAATCAAGCTGTATAAGTGTATACAGTAACTGAAATTAAGATCAGTTTCTTAAAATTGCCCCATTAGTGGGAGGAATATGGGCCATGAAACCTGTGTAAATCCCAAAGGTTGGAGACTGACACAAGAACACAAAGTAGGTCTTCTAGCCAAGACAAGGTCAGTTCCTAGAATCATTTCAGGAGCCAGCAGAGGCAGAAATGAAGCCATCAGCTGTGGGATGGGGAAAAAGAGCCAGAGAAGCTGAATGGTTGCTTTGCCAAAGTGAGAAATCTAGAGCAGGCAGCAGATTGCAGAGATGAAAGGCGATCAGGAGGAGACATATGGAGGCAGGGAGCAAGGGCCAGTTTCCAGTTTCATGAGCTTTTAGCACTGTCACTGTGTCTGCCTTCTGTGCTTTGTACTTCCCTTCTTGGTTGGGATCATCCCACTGGGTCTGGAGATGGGCACTTGCCCATTGCTGTCTAGAGATAAGTCTTCCGTTATCCTTCCTAAGGGCTGGGGTCTGCTGCTATCCTGTCTATGATCTTCTTGCCGTCTTTGTGCTGTCCTCAGCTGTTCCTGAGACATGCTATTTCTTAGTTGGCATTTATCTTCTGGTTTGCTTTAATTCTGTTCAATCACACTGCTTTCTTGTATAGACCATTTCAGTTTTCATGCACTTGACTAACTCTCAACCCCAGGCTAGAAGTGGGGAACCACAGCAATGACCAAGTTCAAGAGGTCATTCACCCTCAGTACTGCCAGCATCTTTGACTGCTAATGTCTTCTGTCTCATGGAAAGCTCAAAGTCCCATCATCTCAGCTCACTCCTGTAAGTCCTTCTACTCTTGTCATTTTTCAATCCTCGCTCTGTGGATCATACCCATCAAACTTCCCGTTTCCGTCACCATTCTGCATACCTCGATGTGCTTACTTCTGTTCAGGAGCTCCATACTACCTCTTTGCAAACACGCAGGACCTCACTCCCTGCCACTTTATGGTATCACTTGAACAAAAATTACAAACATGAGTAAATCCAGGCTTACTTTACACTTAGATGCCTGCTGCAGAATGACTCAAGAAAACATACAATTAATATAGTGTGTAAATTCAAGTACATATTTATTAAATACATTAATGGATGGGAGGACAAAAGATGACCTGGTTATTGTGTTTCACACTAGCAAGTTTTAAGTTGAATACTATTTTTAAATCAAAATTGAAAACCCTTAAGACAATAGAATAAGATGGAGGCTGTGCAATAGTTCAGCTGATAAAGTGCTTGTCATGGAAATTTGAGGGCCAGTGTCCCCATTCCCAGCACTAGCATAAATATCACTTGGGCATGGCTGCTACCTGTAATCCCAGTGTTTGGGAGATAGAAACAGGATTCCTGTCGAGCAGGAATATCATATAAAGCTGGGCTCAGCTGAGAGACATAACTGAGTATTGGAGAATAGTCCAGTAAGATTCTTGTCTGATGCCAACCTCAGACCTCAGAACACATTCTCACACGTGTATTCACTCATGTACATCCACACATATGTGAACACACACACACACACACACCATACATAATAGGGAAGATGTTTTGTTTTCTTTTAAAGAAAATTGAACGGCATATGTTTGACTCTGGGTCTATGTATCTTTTCTAGGTTAAAAATTTTAACTGAAAAAGTGAGTGGAGAACGATGATATGAAAATCCGAAGAGAATAAATAAAAATTTTAAGCTTCTAAATGGCTTGACTTTATAAATGAAATTTAAAAATAAACCCACAGAAAAGGTGATATTTATCATGAATAGAATTTAAAGGAATTAATTCTCATGCCATACTTGAAAGAACAACGGGAAGAATACAGAGATACAAAAAGCTTTTACACTTAGTAAAGTTATGAAATTACATTAATTTAAGAAATAGAAATTTATACATTTTAATCTCTTAAAATTAGCAGAGTAAACAAATAAAATTAATGTTATATCTAATGAAATCTAATAATTACATAAATCAGAGAGTAAGCAATCGTATAGACTAATAGAACTAATAGATTTAACTTTAAAATAAGAACAATTTTTAAATGTGAGTTGCAATAAATTGGAAACACTTTTCCTTCAAGACCATTTTCTTTAAGGGTATTTTTTATTTATTCTTCTTCTTTGAAACTTTCGTAAGTGTATCTTAATATTTCCATGCTACTCCTTCCCACCAACGCCTCCTAAGTCCCTCTCCCCTGCATAGCTTTCTTCCAGCTTCAAGTCCTCTGATTTTTATAATCCACAGCATCCTAACAGTGTTGTCCATACATGCATAGCTACTGAGTTATCCACTGAGTATGGACAATCTGTCAGCAGAAACCCACACAAAGAAAAGTGGCTCCTCACTGTCATATCAGACATCAACTGTCAGCAGCTCCTACACTAGGGACTGGGCTTTGGGAGTTGCTCCCTGCTCCAAGCAGCAATTTTTAACTGGGCAGGTTTTGTGCAAGATTTGTGAAGGTGACCATACTTACTGTGATTGCATGTGAAAAATTAAAAAAAAAAAAAAGTATTGTCCTTTAATTCAATAGTTTAACCCTGGAAGATTATTTGGATATCCAAAAAGAGTAAAAATTTAGAGTACGTGTCTTTATGTATATGGTGATTTAAAAATAACAATCTTTCTCAAAGCAAAACTTAGTGAAAGTCCAACTTTCCAAAGAATTTTTAAAAAGAAAATTGTGTTTTGTCTACTGCATAATATATCACACAGCCAATAAAAATACTACTTTTTAAGTATTAAGCCTTTATTTTAAAAAGTTACAGTGACTACTACTAATGATGATGACGACGATGATGATGATGATAAAATAACCAGACATGACTCTTTTACTGGATTTTGGAACTACTGATTATTCTGGGTCACTTTGCCCATGGTCATGGGAGATCTGCCATTTCCTGAACAGAAACGGAAAGGGGGCAGATTGATGGGTGGGAACAGAGCAGGATGGTGGTGCGGAGGACTGGGAGGAAGGAAGGGAGACTGTATTCAGTATGTAAAACAATTAAATTCACTAAAAAAGACCAGGCCCAAAGGCTATACTTCTCCATGAATGTCTGTCTACCCAGTTAGAACTGCTAGTCAGAGGAGAAGCTGTGGGACTTCACAATGGATTTTATTCATTCACTACTGAATATATTTTATGCACTTATCAACCAAGGAAAGCAAAAAGTCCATGATAGATTTAGAACTAGAAAGCCAATTATCTTTCTGTCCTCTTTCATAACTTGAGTTCATTGCCTTCATTCAATATCTTCTTCATCCCCTAACCCAGCCTTGTTTTCTTTTCTGCCTGTCCTACCATAACCACGATGCATTTAAGCTGTTTTAATAGTACAAGAAAATAGTCATAAAATCTTCCTAGAAAAGTTAATTCTACAAAGAGAAAGTTTTCAATTCAAAAAAAAAAAAAAAAAAAAAAAAAAAGGTGGGGGGAGGGACAGACTTGACATCTGAATGTAGCAGGGAGTCCCTCTGGTTGTGTTTTCAAGTGGTCTTCGTGTGTTTTTCAAAGTTTCTTGGCTAAACATATTTTACTCTTAAAATCAAAAAGATACTTTCCCTTTTACTCAAGAAAACAATGTAAGAGCATAATTAGTAGAATACTGGAAGCAAAGCACTGTATGTTATTCATGGTCAGAGTTCACAGAGAGTTGAATCTACTCATGTGTGTGTGTGTTCCCCTTCAAATCAGGTTAATTAATTCTGGTGACTCACATTTATTAAATATATTACAGACCCTTTTCCCACACATCACCGTTCTTTCCTCCTAGTTACTCTATTTTTATCTCTAGACCTACTCTGAAAATTTGCTTGCTTTCTCTGACTACCTTCATATTGAACGATGGAGGAAAGCTGTTTGACGAAGCCTTCTGGCAGCCTTTTCTCTAGAAATCTGCTTCCTTCCTGAGTTAGCTCTGCTGCCTAAGTTGCATGTTCCAGGGTTCTGTCTCTTTATGTTTTCCTATCACGGAAGCGGAAGAGCCTCTTTCGGAGAAAGACTGGCAAGTCAGGGCAGATTGTCCCTACTTCTCTTCTGCCTGGTGCTTAATGCGCTCCCTTACTGCCACTCCAGGCCTGTAATGATGTTTGTTTCTAGCCACTTTATAGCTGTGCTGCTGCAATTTTAGAGCCCTTTGAGATGAATGGCAGGATAGCGTCCTCAGTGCTGGTGAGTAGAATTCCCCACCCACTCAGCATCTCCCTGGATACTTACCTCTTCCCTGTCCTTCTGTCTTCCCCCTTCTGCTTTTCCCCTCTTGTCTTTAGGGGGTCTACTTGCCATTTGTTACCACCAGCCTGCCTGGACAATCTACTGCCTACAATTCTCGCCAGGCTTCTCCCTTCTTAGGTATTCCCTCATCTCTGGGAATTGTTCCTTCACAGTAACATTTACATGGATCACAGAACATTAGCATTTTATCACTGCTCAATGCCCCTGCTTTTCCTCAAACCAGAGAGGAGAGCAGAAGGATTTGAGGAAGAATATTTAGCGAGGCAAAATTTCTACTTTAACACTGCATTTGTGTGTGAGTATAAAATCAATCATAATTTAGTGTTGCAAGATTGTGAGGAAAAAGTGATGTTACAGTCTCTGTTACTGATACGTTTTCAACTTCAGCATGCATTCATCTTTCTATGTTCTTTAATGAGTTGTGTTAATAAAAGGGTGAGCAATGCCAATCCCTGAGAAGAGCTTCACTTTTGTGGGAACATAAATGTCAATTTCTGAAATTGCAAATTCATGGCCAGTGAAACTGAACTCTTGTAGACTGGAGGTCAGCCATCAGCAGTATAAATAATGTTGCTACTTTCTTGGAAACTTTGCATATGTTTTATTCCATGTGCAATCCTGCAAGTTGTGCTCTATAGTCATGATCTGAAGCCCTACCACTTCACTAAGTTTAGTCAAAAGTAAGATTACAAATACATAATAATCTGATGACTTACTTGACCTCAAAATTTGGCCCATGTATCTTTTTTTTTGATAATTTTTTATTTAAATTTGAAACAAAATTGTTTTACATGTCAATCTCAGTTCCTGCACCCTCTCTTCCTCCCCTGTACCCCCTACCAACCCCCATCCTTTCCCCTTTCTGCTCCCCAGGAAGCAGACTTCCATGGGGAGCCTTCAAAGTCTGTTATATCATTTGCAGCAGGGCCTAGGCCCTCCCCCATGTGTCAAGACTGAGAGAGTATTGATCTATGTGAAGTCCATTGTTATACTAGGGATGAATACTGATCTACTACCAGAGGCCCCATAGACTGCCCAGTCCTCCTAATTCAGGAGATCTGGGTTGATCCTATGCTAGTTTCCCAGCTAACAGACTGGAGACCATGAGTTCCCCCTTGTTCAGGTCAGCTGTTTCTGTGGGTTCCTCCAGCCTGGTCTTTCCCCCTTTGCTCATCACTCCTCCCTCTCTGCAGCTGAATTCCAGGAGTTCAGCTCAGTGTTCTAGCTGTGGGTTTCTACTTCTGCTGCCGTCAGCTACTATAAAGGTTCTAGGATGGCATATAAACTCATTATCGGGAAGGGCATTTAAGGAAGCCTCTCTGGTATTGATTAGTTAGTTGGAGTCATCTTTGTAGATTTCTGGACATTTCCCTAGTGTCAGGTTTCTCTTAAAACCTAAAATGGCTCCCTCTATTATGGTATTTCTTTTCTTGCTCTCCGCTATTCTTTCCCTGACTAAATCTTTCTTTTCCCTCATGCCCACCTCTCCCCTCTTCTTCCTCCTAACTCTCCCCTCCTTCCATACTCCCAATTTTCCCCCAGAGATCTTGTCCCTATTCCCTTCTCCATGGGACCATGTATGTCTCTCTTAGGGTCCTCCTTGTTTCCTAGCTTTTCTGGCAGTGTGGATTATAGGCTGGTAATCCTTTGCTCTATATCTACTATCCATATAGGACTGAGTATATAATGTGTTTGTCCTTTTGTGACAGGTTTACCTCACTCAGGATGTTTTCTTCTAGTTCTATCCATTTCCTGTGAATTTCAAGATACCATTCTTTTTCTCTGCTGAGTAGTTCTCCATTGTCTAAATGAACCACATTTTCTCCATCTACTTTTCAGTTGAGGGGTATTTAGGTTGCTTCCAGGTTCTGGCTATTACAAATCATGCTGCTATGAACATAGTTGAACAGATGTCCTTGTTGTATGAATGTGCATCTTTTGGGTATATACCTAAGAGTGGAATTACTGGATCTTGAGGTAGACTGATTCCCATTTTCCTGAGCAACCGGTATACTGATTTCCAAAATGGCTGTACAAGTTTGCACTCCCACCATCAGTGGAGGAGTGTTCCCCTTTCTCTACATCCTCTCCAGCATAAACTGTCTTTGGTGTTTCTGGAGTATAGCCATTCTGATAGGAGTAAGATGGTATCTCAGAGTTGTTTTCATTGCATTTCCCTGATGACTACGAAAGTGCTCAACATCCTTAGCCATCAGGGAAAGGGCCATGTATCTTATATCCACTATATCACAATTATAAATTTTCAGCTAAGCCAAACTTACACATATTGTGCCAACTCATACATGTTATCTTTCACTAGTGGGTTTATGTTTGTTTGTTTTTTGTAGAACAAAACCAACTGTGCTTTCTATCATCCAATCATATCTTTTAAACTGATACATATTTTACTGAATTCAGTTGAGATTGTTACCATTATTCTTAGCCAAACAACATGTTTTGAATTGCCAAAAGTCTCTCTATTAAAAAATGGTGCTATTATCCTCCAAAATATGGTAGCAAGACAGGCTGACATTTGGAACATGTCTTAGAGCCAGCTAGACTGTGAACAAGCCAATTCATGCAGCAAGAGGGAAACCAGCATAGGTAGAAAGTCATAACCACCAGTATTGTGTCTTAAGCAATTTAGGCATTTAATACAAGAAAAAGTCAAGATCATTGGTTATAGAAGAAAAAAGATTAGCAGGTGACAAATTCAACATATTCTTATCCTAGTACAATGTGTACTGGATAGATACCTGCATGTGTTTGTGTGTTACATAATTATTAGCCCATGTTCTCCAAGAGACAAGACTTACTTAGTACATTGCAGTATCCGATTCTTTTTGCCTTTAGAATACAGTCAGAGCTTTACCTTTTGTGCATTTCAGCTTAGTTCTTGTCCTCAAACCCTTCACTCCTAGTTACAGTATTTATTCACTTTTAACACAGCTTATTTTGCATTTCCTCGTGGTTTTTGTTTTCTACAGTATGATCAAGTTTTCCCACCCCCTTGGTAGGTTTTTTTTTTTAACAAAAAAAAAAAAACAAAACAAAAAACCAAAAAACAACAGCAAAATAAAACACATGCACACACACACACACACATTATTTTGCCTCTGAGACTAGGTTTTCTTGCTCTCCTGGTCACTGGAAGCCAGTGGTAGAAGGAACATTGAATCAAGAATGTTCTAGCACTGCACCAGGTCTCAAACATCTCTTTGCTGGATAAATATCTGCTAGTTCATTAATCTAGAGGAATTAAACGTAGCTTTGACTGCCATAAATCATTGTACTGAAACCTTGGAACAAGATGGAAATATTTTTATTTAGGATACGGTAGCCAAGGTAACATCGATACTTACAGGTATTGGGTAAGAAGCTCTGTGAAATGTAGGATCTTGCCTATTCTCACTTACAGCATGGAAATAATTTTCCAGATGCTGCAACAGCATTAATTCCCCATCACCATGGTTTCAACAAGGCTGCATAAGCTACACGAGATACAGGAAATTTTCCCACTAATAAGAACTCTCTAGGGCTTCAACCCCTACTGTAATAGACCCAAGAATGATAGTTTTAAAATAGCCTTTAGGGTTGATATGACCCATGTTACCCACAGGTAATTTTTAATAGTAAAACTGCAAATATGGGAGATTTTATTTCAATGGCCGCAAATCATAGGAATAATAGAAAGAGGGATTTTAAGTTGCGTATTGTCTGTGTTGATAAAATCAAAGCACAGTGGTTGACAACGAAGCCCAACCCACTGTCACTGTGAAACATTGTGCCATATGAACCATTCTTGCTTGTTATTTATATAGTGAGCCTGGCCTTTAGATGGAGAGTGCTATTCAAACAGCAGAAGTATTTTGATATGAGAATAGTTGAAACACTAGAGACCATTAGCAGTTCAAAGTCCAAGATGCTTGGTCTGTCAGTGGGTGTGAAGGGAGGCCAGTTTTTAAGTGATTTCTTTTTTCTATGGTATGCTGTTCCTTCAAACAGCCTTCCCCTTACTCCACTGCATCTGACTGGAGATAGCTTCCCCTGCCTGGTGCTGGCAATTGTGTTTTGAAAGCTCTCTCCATCAGCGTTTTCTTTCTGTTAAATATCTGCCTTGTCTTTAAAATTCTCTACACGTCATTGCTCTCTATATTTTTATGAGTTTTTTTTCACAGTAGTGACTTATTTATCCAAAGGAAAAACTAAGATCCTTAGTGATCAGAAAAAGACTAGTGACTAAAGGGGGGGAGGGAGTTGCATAGCAGCACTGATGCATGGTAAAGGAAGCTTCAGTAAATGGATAGAAAATGGATGTTATAAAACCATGTGTGAGTAAGGAATTCTGAGAGATGGGAAAAAAGGCAGGCAGGAAGAGAGAGAAGGAGAGACTCTTTTTGGGTTTGTAATATACAAATAAACTGAAATAACAAAAATGCAAGTTGTCTTATGTGGTTTTTTATTTTTAAAGTCACATTTACGTATTTATTTATATATCAATCATCTGGATTTTCCAATGTGCTGAATTCTGAAATATTACAAAGAATGTCAACTTGAAAAGAAAACTAAGTGAAATTGTGGGTTTGTCATTAAAAGAAAAGCATCTCAATGTTTATTTGCCTGAGAATTTTGAATTTTTTTCTCACTTCACACTCAGATTAATTTTGGCACACTAATTTAATTGTCTTGGACTCATTATTGATGCTCATCTACAATTGAATAACTTTAGAATCACAAGTACATGTAACTGGAGACTAATGAGGCAGGAGCATCTGGGAAATTAAAACAAAAGAACTGAGTCTGAAGTCAGGTGGTCCTAGGGCTCCCAGATGAGCCACAGAATCAAGGCTCTGGGCAGAGGAGCACAGTGACACACAAGTCACTCCAAAACATGTGCAATCAAAATGAGGCAACGTCAAACCATGTCCACAGTGATACGATGCCGGTTTCAGTACCAGGAGCCTGAGTTCACCACCCACAGTGAAGACTTCAAAATCCTGGACACAAGTCATGCTGAGTAATGCAGGAACTTCTCTGGAAAAAATCTTGTTTAAACAGATCTGCAGAGTTCAGCACAAAATTCTTGTTCCACTAGAGAACACTAATGACCAAACTCTTATCGCTGAGATTTTAGCAGAGACAATTTTACTATTAATAAATCTCTTTAATACATCCTAAGTATCTCTAAAAGCTTGTCTGAAGAGGCAGACATTCTGATACACGTTATGAGGAGTGTGGCATCTATAATCAAGAAGGTCTTGTATGTTTGCCATAATTCATCTAATCAACAACAACAACAAACTATAGAAGTAGATTGCCAAGTCATTAATAGGACCTCTCTTCCTTTTATTTTTAAATTTCAATATAGCTCCAAACAACTTTCAAATTGCAAATGATGTCAATACTGGGTATGGATGAGGAGAATTGGTAAGTGTGATATTGTGGAGTAGGACATCATTTCACTACTCCAGCGTGGCTCACTGTCAGTCACAAATTACATTGCTCCTTTATCATATAGCAAAAATGTGTTCCATGAGGCTCATACTTGATCCTGAAGACTCAGCTAGTTGTTAGGTGCTGACAAAATCCAGAAGGCAATACCAGATTGTTGTGCCACTATGATCATGGGAACCATAAAACCGGTAGGTGAGAACCATGCTGGTGAGCATTGAATGCATAAAGATTTCTACAACAAATGAAAACAAATCAGCAACTGAAAAGTTTGTTTTTCAACTAAAATGAAAGAATTTCGAGGACTTTGTCTTGCCATGAGAGACACGTTCTTCTCGAGAAGTGTTGTATATAAATCCATTTGACTGCCAGCTCCATGAGTCAAAAACCCACAAATAGTGAGGAACTGGAAACTCCCTGCAGATCAAATGTGTTGGCTATCAAATGCTTGGGATTTGGTTGTACCATACACTGACTCACCATCTCCTTGGCTGTGTCTTCTCCCTCCCTCCATATCTCACACATATGTAGTAGTTGGCTCGACACTTCCTTCTCAAATCTGTTCTCTCTTTCATGTTTTCATTGAGATACATCAATCCATTGAATACTTTGAGTACATTCAGCTAAAAACTGTACATATCATTTTCCTCTCAACCAATCATCCAAGTCTGAGTGAGTATGCATCACACCTCTGTCCTCACTTTGACTTCTAGGCTCTCTATGACATTTTATTTCAGGCCCAATTTCTGTCACTTGGACTAGAAGTTATCGGTTGTCTCTATTTCTAATCCCTGTCTTTCTAGTTCATCTTTCTTATTAACAAAAGTATTTTCTCTTTTAAGGGTCTAAACAATGTACTTCTCTCTCTAAATATATCTATTGTTTCTTGTTATCCATAAAGAGTACTTCATAATCTTTTAAAATGGGATGTTTTAATAGGTACTAGCATAGACATATACAAGATATGTCTGCTTTGCAACAATGGATAAGAGTGAATGTAATCTGCCATGCTGATTATAGAAAAGATAACACTCCAGACAAGGCAATTTATACAAATCAGTAGATGAGTAGATATTGAATTAACTGAGACTAGAACACAGGCTTGAGAAACAAAATGTCATGAATTCAAATTTCTTCTATATCATGAATAATATACAAGTGTCTGTCTATGTCAGTATGTCTTTTGAAGACCAGGTTTTACATATAAAATGGAGAGGTGATGGCGTTCTTCATGAAATTTGACCTTATGCTTCTAACACCCATTGTAAAACAGGTATCATACATGTTAGTAATTGTCATCTGAGGTTTAGGTGTACAAGAGAATGGCTTCTGTGAGAATCTTTTGCAAGCAGGCCAAAACAATGTCTCTCTGGAGATAGGAAGAAAGTAGTGACCTGTCTTATAGAGCCATATGCATCCTTCACCTGATGCACTATGCACATCTCTTTAAGCCAGTAGTTCCTTTGAAGGGAGATGCCATTATGTATATGTTTCTCATACTAGTTAATGAATAAAGCACTGTTGGTCCCCAATAGGAAAGGAAGATGAGGAGGGACTAGGAGATATGGGAGGTAAGAGGAAGTTGGAAGGAGGAGTCAACATGGAGAGTCTGGAGAAGGCAGAACCACCAGCTGCCTCTCACTGGTAAGACCACGTGGAAATACATAGAAAAGGGTTAATACTTAAGACAGAGCTAGCCGATAAGAAACAAGTAACTGGCCAACAGCATAATTATCAAATCACAGAGTCTCTGTCCATTATTTGGGGCTGGCATAGCGGGACAAGACCCGGTGGCGGGCAGAGAAAACCTTACACCTTACAAGTTCCCAACCTATGGGACACAATATTTATATTTCCTCCTTTAGAGGGATGCTGAATTTTGTCATGTGACTTATTTTGGTCAAGGCGATGTGACAGAGGTGTCAATATGTCATCTCTACATTCTATCATACCACAATGGTTCTTTCACACCCTCCTCCACTGGAAGGCTCTTCATCAGAAGTTTTCACAGGGAAAGTAACATTCTTCAAACCCAAAGCTAGAGCAATCTACTTAGAGCACTGCTAACCCCATAACCCTGCCAATGGGTATAAGAATAGAGTGGAAGAGTTCCAGCCAGCTTGCCCTTATGTGAGAGACAGTAATTATCATTTTGAGCTGTTGTTTTCGGGATTGTTTTTATATAGCTATCTTTCTAGCCAACTGGAATGGCCCTAAAATAAGCTCATTTGGACTTTTCAGGTCTGATTTTCCATGAAATAGGAAACTAATATTGACTGACAGGCAGATATATGAATTCACAGATCTGGAATTTTGAGGAAATTAAAAGCCACACAAGTCTAAGAAGTCAGTTAGGAGAATAAACACCCCCTACCCCCAAGGAAGTCTAGAAGCAAAAATCACTGCTATTTGCTATGAGTTTCAAAATAAAGTGAGAAATATTCCAGATCATTACACTTAAATTCAAAGTAACTAGTCACTTGGAAACAAAGTATTCAGATAGATGCTAAAATTTGAAAATCTTAAAGGAAAATTACATTTGATAAAGAAAAGATAAACATCACAGAAGAAGGGATAAATAGAAAACCTTTGAACCAACCCCCATCCCAGAAGTCCATGAGATGGCACTCAGAATCTGAGGTCCATTGGTGCCAGTTACTAACCCATCAGGTGCAATCTCCAAACCATGATGTAAGTGTCTAAATCTCTCACCACTCACAAAGTCATAAGACTTCTAATCAGCTGAAGGCCCCTTGCAGATGGAAAATGAGCGTTTATGCCAGTGTGATCAACATTTGCTCTTCACAGTCCCCCCCCTGCTCTGATGATCATGACCTCTCAGCCATCTGTGTACAGAATCTGAAGTGTCCCAGTGGTGTTGCAATAAACCATCATTTACATATTTAGTAAAATTCTCTTCAGAGTATTTCTCTTTTGAGAAACTTATTCTGTTTTGCTGAGGTTCGTAGTTTTTGTAATGACAATCTGTGTTGCACTTCCATTCATGTTTATGTTCAGAGATGCATCACGGAGAAACTCTTTTGGTCTGAGGGGGACATAGTATCTCTGTATGGGGAATGGTTGTTTCATTTGTGTGTGTGCTGCTGTACGCACAAATGTGTGTGTGTGTGTGTGTGTGTGCGTGTGCATGTGTGCGTGTATGTGTGCACACCTGTGCATGTTTCTGCAAGCCCAGAACTTTCATCTGATTAGGAAAGGGAAAGCAGCTGACTCAGCTGGGCATTATTTGTTTTATGACACTGTAGCATAGGGAGCTATTTTGATACTTACCTTGACACTGAACAAGACAGCTTTGAGACATACAGAATTTATTTACACAGCCAAAGGTGTGAGGGGATGGAGCTGCAGTAACTATTTGCTAAAGGGTAGAACAATTTATCTGGTAGTAATATGTAATTGGGGGGTCAGGCTTGACAGTCTGTCTCTATCCACTGCTGCTGTATTTCTCAGTTGGAGCCTTGGTGACAATCTATACAAACTAGATCCTTCATTGGACTGAATTTTTACAGGGAATTCCACAGTTTACATCTTTGATGACTGCCATTATTATGTAAAGAAAAGGGATATCTGTCCATCACTGTGATGGTTCCCAAATGTACCTACCTATTTTAAATGTCCCAAAGTGGGATAACACCATCCTAGGTTGTGAACCATCAAGGATGAAAGTTAATACAGGATATTATTGAATTGGTATGTTTAATATAAAAGTGCCAAGTAAATGTGTGGTGAATCATTTGCTCTGGATTCTCCTACAAATGTAGACTACTGCTGATTCCCTCTGGCTTCATCTTCTGCTGCCTGGAAGATAGGGTGAAGGTTTTGAGAGACATCTCAGAAATCTTTACCTCCTTTGTATTTTCTCTTAGAGGCTTTCTGTTATTCTCATCACATCTACTGTTTCCAACTTATGGTTTACTCTCCTATAGGTAAGAGATTCCCTAGGCTGAGTTTATCTACTTTTGCTTGAAAAGAAGATGAAGGATGGTAGGAGTCAGAGTGCCATAAAAATGTGTTAGCAGGGTTGCTAGACAGGGTAGAAGAGGTAATTCAAGAAGAAAGCTCAAGGGAAAGCTGATAAAACCAATGGATAAATTCTGTCAAATATGACACATGTAAAGCAGAGAAGAAGTACTGGTATATATAACAGACCTGAGTATTACTTATAAAGCTCAAACAATCAACAACAAAACAAAAATCCTTTTTTTGTTTCTGCTACAGTGTTCCAAAAAAAAAAGACTCATCGGTTCCAACAGCTAAGGAACTTGATTTATGGGCAAAAAAAAAAAAAAGAGGAAAAATAACACTAATTAATTATACAACAAAGCAAGAAGAACCCCCATTTAAATGTGAACTGACTTGGAAACTATGACTCTTGTATGTGGACACATTAGCTCCTGTTTTATTTTTTTGTAGCTTAAGTTTTTATTTTAGTCAGAGGTTTTATCAATATATACTCTTTAAATTTGGTGCAGAACTATTTTGGTGATGACCAACACAATGGACATTTTATAAGGAGGTAAACACATTTAGTTAGGGATCATGAAGCTCACATATGACACAGCTCTTTACTTTTACAATGCAGAGTAGAGGTGGATTTCTCTGTAATTAACAACTTTGAAGGAGAAAAAGTGAGTATAGTCGCACACACACACATACACATACACACACACTCCACCTGAAAGGAAATCCAAGTATATGAAAAATAATTATAGTGATTAATAGACTACCTTTTCTCTTTGTAAAATCCCTCTGCCAAGAAATTTAACTTACAAAATCTTTACTTCTCACTCAATCCATCAGGTATAGTTATTTCACAAACCAAGAAGCTCAGAACAATTGAGTTTCCAGTATATTGTCTATGCAATATTTTATATAGTCTGGATTCTAATCTATTCTTAATTATTTCAATTTTTTATACAATCGCATTAAAATCCATCTCAGTGCATGTGAACTAAACTTATAGAAAAGTAAACTGCTTATTATTACATTAATTTAAATAAAAATATTTATAGCAATTTTTTTATATTTCACAAAATCAGAGAAAGAGAAGGGTATTAAAATAGAAAGAGATTTAATTCTATGCACCAGCCAAAAATTTCTTAATTCGTGGTACGTGACCTGTGTTAATAGTGAGAGGAAAAAAAGCATAAGAAGAAAACATCGTGAACTACTAGAGATTTTTGTCAAACAATGAAGAACTCATTAGTGAAAATGATAAACGGATCTTTGGAAGGTAATTTTGTGCTTAAAGTGGTCTATGTTGGGAGCATTTCATTTATAATTTTTGTTCTAAAAATTTGAGGGTCTAGAAGACAGGGAAGTATGTAAAGTTTTCCCATCCACATGTGAGGAACCTGAGTTCAAGGTCAGAATTCACAAAAAGGAATGGATGTGCTGAAGAATGCTTGTGAGCCCAGTTTCCATTGGACATCCAGCCCAGCCTAAAAATCAACCCTCAGGCCAATAAAAGGCCCTGTCTAAAAGAACTAGGTGGGTGGTGTCTGAGAATAACCCATAGAAGTATTCCTGACCTCCGTGTGTTTAATAGTAGTGCACACATGCACTGACTCCACATACATGAACACACGTAAAGCTGATTAAGAAACCAACTTAAAACCACTAGAATAAACAAATCAGTCCAAGCAAAACCTTAGAAAATCACAGTAATCAAAAAAAAATTATTAGATCTATGTCAGTTGCCTGATCGTAGGGTCTGTTACTATAGTAAGATGCAGAGATAAAAATATAATATGAACTATTCACAGCTTGGGGTCTCCTGGAAGCAGAGTATGAGATAGAGTTTAGGTTTTGCATACTTACTTGGGAACATTTTCAATCTACCTTGGTAAATAATTCTGGGAAGAATGCAAAATTCAGTTATAAAGCAGGACAGATGAGAATCTTAGCTGAAATGCTCATCATCTTAGTGTTCTTCCATTGGGCAAAAAAATTTCATAAGTCACTGCATGTGGGTGGGTGCTCAGGTAATCATGTAGCTTTTGGCAGGTAACAGTCACTAATGGGACCAAGAGTGCATGTGACTATCACCACCCTCCCACCACAGGCCCTGCTCCTGGCTTCTGTATTCTGGTGAAGAGACATTTGGGTTGGAATTTCTACCCATCATAATACCTAAAACAAATTATGTCCAAAGCCAAAATATATAAAAACATATTTATGAATAACTATAGATACAAAAAGATAAATGTAGAATCTCAAGATCATGAGGTAAATGATTAGGCTAAAAGTAGTATAGGGTAATCCAAAGAAGCAAAGGGTTAAAACTAGCAAAAGAACACAAGATCTTTTAAGGTCAACTTAGAATGTGCTGATGCAATGCTGAGGCATGAAAGAGTCATCTCTGGTTGTGACATTGACTTCCCATTATTTGTAAGTTCCCTTGGAGCAGGAAAACCGGATGTATGTGGAGGTAATTTAGAAAATTACAAAACTTTAAAAATGAACAGCAAGTCTCAGAATGACGACTGGGTTTATTTTAATTGAGACCTATAGTTTCTATGAGTAGATTTGATAAGTTTTAAGGCACAGAGAAATTGTTGTGGAAGGAAGGTAGCTTTAGAGGCACCATAGTGTTGTGAAAACAAAATATAATTTCCAAACTATAAACCGATCGACTCCCTCATTTAATGTTTTTGATAGGTTGGGATCTTCAGGATTGGGGGAGGTATATCAAGAAAGAAAGAAAGAAAGAAAGAAAGAAAGAAAGAAAGAAAGAAAGAAAGGAAGGAAGGAAGGAAGGAAGGAAGGAAGGAAGGAAAAAAAAAGGAAGGAAGGAAACAAAATTCCTGCTCTCAATGATCATGTTATACAAGCAAGAAAGAAAATGAAGGAATGAAATGATAATAAATAAATACTGCTATTTGTTGCTGAAGGCTTCTCTCAGGAAGCAGAGTTTCTGACTGGGGTTTTCATTCACGAACATTTTGAAGAATTCCTCCTGGGAAGGACAGTAATCCAAGATCATGTGGATATTAGCATACACATGAAATGCTGGCACCTATTTTAAATAAATTCCAGGAGATGCTTGCTGAACCCTATAGGAAGCCTTCTCTGTGAACATGACCCAGTTGACTACAGAATTTATAGTTTAAATGCCTTCAACTTTAATTCAGGACAGAACAGTTGAGTACCAATTCAAGACTGTCAAAATATACTGTTGTCCATCAAAGGAAATATAAAATGTTTCTTGGGGTTTGTGGTGGTTTGAAAGAAAATGCAACCTGCAAGGGAGTTGGTGGTATGGCCTTGCTGGAGTACATGTGGTCTTGTTGGAATAAGTATGTCACCATGGAGACAAGTTTGGAGGTCTCATATATGCTCAAGCCATGCCCAGCAAGACAGACCACATCCTGTTGCCTGCAAAATGTATGACTCTCAGGTATTTCTTCAGCAGTGTCTGCCTGCATGCCACCATGTGTCACTTTCATGGTGACTTCGACTAAACCTCCGGAAATGTAAGTCAGCCCAGTTAAATGTTTTCCCCTTTATAGGAGTTG